>NC_037670.1:42627601-42808856 GCF_003255815.1 Theropithecus gelada | reverse complement strand
AACAAGTATCTCAAAGACAATATCTATGTCCTGCACATCTTTTATTTTCTCTGGCACAGAGCCTGCAAAAATTAGACAGGTTCTTTTTACTGAATATTTAGATATATCTAAGTATCTGCAAAAATTAGACAGGTTCTTTTTACTGAGTATTTAGATATATCTAAGTATCTGCAAAAATTAGACAGGTTCTTTTTACTGAGTATTTAGATATATCTAAGTATCTGCAAAAATTAGACAGGTTCTTTTTACTGAATATTTAGATATATCTAAGTATCTCATCTTTTGATCTCTTTGTATTATTGAGTTCTTATAGGCACCTTATTTGATTAATTACTTATTTAATCAAGAAGAGCTGTTGAGCACCTACCTCAAGATAGCATGACAATCATCACTCAAAATTAACAAGGCTAAGCCAAAACAAAGATTTTTATTACTCCTCCTCCTACCCACAACAGTTTTTGTTTCTTTTTAAAAGTCTTCCCTATTTACATAAATTATTACACCATTCATACCTTGAACACATTTTTTAAATTACTTTTGTACCGTGGTTATATACATATAACATAATATTTATCATTGTAACAGTTTCAAGCGTTCAGTTCAGTGGTATCAAAGACATCCATAATGTTGTGCAACCATCACCACTACCGTCTCTGTACCTTTTTATCTCATAAAACTAAAACTCTGTCTTCATTAAGCAATAACTTTTCATGCCCCCCTCCTCTTCTATCCTTGCCTTTGGCAACCATCATTCTAATTTCCGTCTCTATGATTTTGACTACTCTATCTCACGCAAGTGGAATTATATAGTATTTGTCTTCTTGTGACTGGCTTATACCACTTAGCATAATGATCTCAATGTTTATCCTTGTTGTTGCATATGTTAGACTTGCCTTCCTTTTTAAGATTGAATACTATTTCATTGTATTTATAGTCCATACTTTGTTATGCAGTCATCTGTCAACAGACATGAGCTGCTTCCACATTTTAGCTATTGTAAGTAATACTGCTGTGAACATTGGTTGTACAAATATCTCCTCAAGACCCTGCTTTCAATTCTTTTGTGTATATGCACAGAAGTGAAACTACTGGATCATAGACCACATTATTTCTGATATATGCTCAGGCCTGAATTCTCCTCTGTTTTCTTGGTAGTTCTCATACTGTCTGGGACTGTTAACCTTTTGTAATCTATGATCACTCCAACTGTAGTCTCCAAACTAGTATCTCTACCTCCACTCTTGTTTTCCAGTTCTCTTTACATAGAGGAATCATAGTAAGATTTTTAAAGCATAAAATAGTAAATTAATTCCATCCTCACAAAAAAGACAGATGGCAATTAAAACAATCCCAAATTTCTCATAACCTTCTACAAGGCAGGTATCAAAATATTTGGCTTCTGAATTTTACATGACCAAATATGTGTATGTATTCCTTGCCCAACATACAATTTCCTGTATCTCATAAAAATACAAACAATACAAATGTCTTCCAGGACATTTGCAACTTTCTTTTTTTAATTTATGGTGTTTATTTGTTTATTTGTTTTCAGAGTGGGAAGTCTTTCAACTGTTCACATGCCTGACATTTCTCTTATTTAAATGCCATCTCAAATGTCACTTTTTCATTATGGATTTCTCTCATGATCCTAAGCAGGGGACTTATCCAGTCACTTTCACATTATGCCTAATCATATTACATTTTCTTTTTGTTCTTATCACTATATGAAGTTATCCTATTTGTTTGTTTATAGTAGATTACAGATAGAAGGTTTGTTTATGGCAAATGTAAGTCATGAAATATCCACTACCTGCTTGTGTCTCCTGTATCACAAATCTAAGCAGGACAGTACGGTGTCTTTACCTGTTAACTACTATCCCTGGCCTCCTCCTCCGGGACTAGGGGTTTTATAGTGACTTCAAGATTCAAACATAAAGGGCCAAGATGATGTAAACTTGGCTATCCTGGGGTGATGGTGGACCCCACACGATAGCATTACAACAGATTTTTGTTAACCAAAGGCCTTCCTGATTTCCACATGACTGTGAATGTCGGTGTGAATAAATGCCAATAAGCAGGAGTTTAGATAAATGGAAGAACATAGGCCAAAATGGAAGGAGACAGAGGCAGCATCCTGATTGACTGAGTTACCATAAGCGACTTGGGGAGGAAAAAATATCTGGAAATGACTGAGATATATTTGAATTGATTATATAATAGTATCAACTATAGAAACAAACTTGAATTTCCAGAACTAAGTCTAAATTCATTATAAACAAATAAACTTCCAGTTTGATAGCACAAGAAATAATTAAAATACATGGCCACTAACTAAGAAGACATGTACCTTTAAAAGCAGCAGAGGCTATTGGTCCTTGATCCAGGTGTTACTGAAGCACGTGGGTCACTATTAGCAATTTCTAATAGAATAAAACTGTTTGCAAATATTTTTACAAGAACAAAATATGTAAACAATTGACTAAGGTTTTCCATCTGATTAGAATCTGTCTTGATCATATGAGATAGTCATAAATCATGACCAACTAGGCTACACTAAGAAAAAAATTGCTTCTGTTATATTAAATTATAAGTGAAAAACTCTTCCAAACAAATACTATGATATTTTGTATTAAATATTTCCTTGACTCTTTCACATTTAATTCAAATGGAAGGTTTATTTCCAATATGCAATTGGCAATAGAGAAATATGCAGGAACCATATGAAATTATATGTGCTACTATGAGCAGACAGAATACATATGTAACAAAGGTTTAAATAAGTTTAGCATTTGGCAGGTGTAATCGCTGAAGAAAAAGAAAACTAAAAATATTTTGAGGGAAAGAGAATTTATGTTAGCTTATAGTGTTCTCTCTTTTCTTTCTTTCCTGTAGCATTTTAGACAAATGGAAGGCTTAGAATGAAGATTGAATGAGTGGATGTTTGTGTTAGCTGAAGAAGAGTGCAAGGCAGAGCGAGAGGAGGAGTTAACCAGGGGGTATCTCAACATGAACCTTGCCATTAACTTAAATGAATAGTCCAGAACCTTTATCACACTCATAATTCACTTTCATATGGGATATACTTAGTTGTCTCTCTTGGAGAAATGATATTGCACCATACAAGATTAATATAGCTTGAGCCCTGGTGGCCATTATGTTGCCACAGGTTTATGGTTTTTCTACAGTATTTTGATTTATGATACCCTTCCTTTTAATAGGGGTTCATTATTTGTACATTAAGGTTGTAACTTACTCCATCATAGGGGGACTTCTATTAATCAGGGATCCTATATGGTTCAGACTGACATTACTGTCCTTTTTGACAGTATTGCTCAAGCTGAGTCATTTGTTAAATGTGCAGGCCCTTTGTGGCTTAAGATTCACTTCAGCAGCTGGGGAAACATTTCCATTCTGATGCAAAATGACTCTTATGTGTCATTTCATATGTCATTTAATCTAGGTGATAGATGCGTCAATTTAACTAACTCAGTATTATCTATTTATTTTGATTTTATAGAGTTCTCCTTTAAAACACTCAAAAATACAAAGCTACGTTCTACCCCAGGCTTATCATGTCACTTACTAAGGAAGTAAATAGACATAAACAGAATAATTCTATTCTTTTGCCTTTAGCTCATAGTATTGAAAATCTCTTTTCCACAGATGTTATTTTATGAAAGAGAGACAGAGAGAAAGACAGAGAGAGACAGAGAGAGAGAGACAGAGAGAGAGAGAGGTGTGTTTAAGGTTAGATTCAATATTTATGAGCTTTTTAAAGTTCTGAAATTCCACACACTTTTAATTCATTGTAGGTTTGTAGATATTACATTTCTATGTAACTTCATATATTTTGTTTCAGAACTCCATATTTCAAAGAGAAAAGAACAATTCTGATGAGATTTATTTGCTAAGGAATATTAATAGTGAATTTTTGATGAAATAATACCACTGTGCAAACTCTACTTAGTCATATGAGATTTAGGGAGATGTTATTTGATGTTTGAATTTACATAGTAAATTCAGGGAATATAATACTTCATGTCAACATATGAAGGGTAAAATGATAACTAATAAGATGTCTTGGTTAAAGATATATATTAGCAATACATATTTACCATGCCAAATATTTAAGTCTTCATGCTAGAATAGGTATATAGAATTTTCCAGAGGCTGGATAGGCAAATACAGATTAAAATTATTTAATATTTAGCATATTAAGAGTAACCACAGCCATAAGGAATTGAAAAGTTGACCTTTGGAGTCTTTTTAATTTTGTACTGTTTCCTAATTACTGCTTAAAGTTTGAGCACAGCTGCCATTCGAAAGTCTTGTTTTTACTATTCTATTTTACATTTGAAAAATAGAATATATTTTTACTTATAGGTGGGAGCTAAGAAATGTGTACACATGAACACAGAGTAAGAAATACAGATGCTGGAGGCTCAGAAGGTGGGAGGGGGAGGAGAGGGACAGATGATGATTTAATAGGTACAGTGTGCCTTATTCAGATGATGGGCACACTAAAAGTTCTAGAGCCTGTGGATTACACTAGACATATGCAATAAAAGGAGGAGACATGAACATTCAGAAAGAAATATTGCCAATTTTGGTTACCTGGGTTAAAGTCAATAAATATGAGCTGATAATTAAATATTACTAAGTACTTGAAAGTATCTATTACCTAAGAGGAGACGCAACAGAAACAAATATCCAAGGGTTTATATGACCTAGATTTTGAAATGATTATGATCAGTTTACAGAAAAATGAGATGTTAAAAATAGGCAATAAGAAAGATTATAAAAATTACGTGTGGACTTTTAACAGTTAAATACAGAGCATATTAGAAGCAGTTTAAGAGGGAATCAGTAAGATGTAAGCTGAAGTATATTAGAAACCATGCCTATAGCAAAAAGGATATATTGTAAAGAGAAATATAAACTACTAAGAGATTTAGAGAACAAAATAAAATTGTCTAAAACACCTTTAATTAGAGTCTCACAGGAAGAGAAGAGATGAGTAAAGAATAGGCAAATTCTCAAAGAAAGTGCTGGCGAATTTTCTGGAACTAGTGTAAAACATAATTCCACATATTGAGAAATCACAATATATATAAAGAAAAATGAATAAGAATAAATCTACATTCACTCCATTAATTGTATACTGTAGGGTAGCAAAGATTAAAACAGACATTAAAAACAACTAGGGAGCTATTCCATGCTCTAGGACACTTGGTGGTATAGATCAAATCAAAAGACATTTTCTGGAATATAGAGAGTAGCATCACCAGTAGTGATCAAAAAGAACATTTTGCTGTGTATCTGAACTTTACGAATACAAGATTCACTTCAGCAACCAAAGAATAATTTCATTTTTACGCAAAATGACTTACGTATATTTTAATATGTCAATTTGCATGGCTGACATATTATAAGTGACTCATCAAGTAATCTGAAAAATCAGGATAGAGAGTACTTTTATATTTGTGTTGTATTTAAAGCAAAATCCTACATAATTTAGTTTAATGGGAGACTGAATTAGGCTGAAACTCCAAAGTGAGGCATATAGAGGAAAAAAAGACCAAGAAAACTCAAAGGAGCCTATACATAGGAAAACATCAAGCAGGTTTAATGTATTTGTAATATAAGATCTAGAAGAAAGCATAAGGCAAGAAAAAAATAACTTTTTATTTCCCCCTGAAATTTTATAAAAACTATACATTTATTTATTTTAAAAAATTGTTTTATCTTTTTTTGAGACACAGTCTCACTCTTTCACAGGCTGGAATGCGGTGGCACGAACACAGCTCATTGCAACTGCAGCCTCCTGGGCTCAAGCAATCCTCCTGCCTCAGCCTCCCAAATAGATAGAACCACAGGTGTACGCCACACTCAGCTAATTTTTAGATTTTTTGGAGACAAGAGGCCTTTCCATGTTGTCCAGGACGGTCTTGAACTCCTAGGCTCAGCGAGCCTTCTACCTCAGCCTCCCATAGTGCTAGAATTACAGGTGTCATTTACTGCATCTGGTCAAAACCATAAATTTAGAGATAACTAAAGCTCAATTAAACCTCCCAAAAAACTAATGTCAGGAATTTCTCCAATGTTTCCTTCCAGCAGTTTTCTCCAAGTTTTACATTTAAGTCATCAGTGCATTTTGAATTAATTTTTGGGTATGGTGAATGATGAGTCTAGTTTCATTCTTCTGCATACGTGTATAGCAGACACCCGTGGCAGCAACAACTTAAGCATACCCTGAGAAAGGCCCTCTGACCTAAGAGGGGCTCTGAATTAAGGACCCCAGGAATAGCCAACCTGAGGATAACTTTTATTTATGAAGGACATCCAAAGCCTGGCCCGCTCCTTGGAATGCAGGTTGTACAGGGGATGGGAGCCCTTTGTTTTGAGTTCAATGGATTTGCTAAATAAACTGCATACCTTTTACAAAAAGTAGTGGTTCACCTGTCCAGCCCACCACCACTGGACTGCTCCAGAAAGTAAATTTTCAGTAAAACTCTGTCTCATTATTATATTGAAGAGATATCTGCACTCTCATGTTTACTGCAGCATTATTCACAGCAACCAAGATATGGGATCAAATTTCATGTCCATCAGTGGATGAGTGGATAAAGAAAATATGGTATGTGTACACACTGGGATATTATTTGACCATAAAAAAATGAAATTCTGTGATTTGTAGCAACATGTATAGAATTGCAGGTCATGTTAAGTGAAATAAGCCAGGCTCAGACAGACAAATATGACATGCTCTTACTCATATGTAAAGCTAAAAAGTTGATCTCACAAAATTACTGAGTGAAATGGTGGTTACCAGAGACTGGGAAGAGTAGTGTAGAGGGAGAAATGAATAGAGGTTGGTTAATGAGTGTAAAAATACAGGTAGATGGAATATGTTCTAGTGTTTGATAGTACAATAGGGTGACTATAGTTAACAAGAATTTACAGTATTTCAAAATAGCTAGAGGAGAAGATTGGCAATGTTCCCAACACAAATAAATCATTTGAGGTGATTCATATTCTTCTTACCATAATATGATCATTATATATCATTTTTGTACATAAAAATATTACCTATACCCCATTGTGTTAGTATGTTTTGCATTGCTGTAAACGAATACCTGAGGCTGGATAGTTTATACCGAAAGAGGTTCATTTGGCTTATAGTTCTGCAGGTTGTATGAGAAGCATGGTGCTGGCATCTGTTTGGCTTCTGGTGAGGCCTCAGGAAGCTTTCACTCATGGAGAAAGACAAGGGGGAGTCAGTGTGTCACCTGGTGAGAGGCAGCAAGAGAGAGAGAGAAGGAGGGGCCAGACTTTAACCATCAGATCTCATGGTACCTAATAGAGCAAGAACTCATTATTACTACAGGGACAGCACAAAGCCATTAATGAGGGATCTAACCTCATCACCCAAACACCTCCCCATCTTCAATGTTGGGGTTTAATTTTCAACATGAGGTTTGGAGGACAAATATCCAAACTATATTACCCATAAGTAGGTATAAGTATTAATAAAAAAGTAAAGTAAATAAACATAATTTGTTGTAAAAAATAGAAAAAAATAAGCCTAATGCCAGGAATTTTACAATCATCTTTCTGAAAACACGTGATAAACACAATTTTTTTTCTTTGTTTAATCAATATTATCAGAATGGGTAAAAGAAACTAGATCCAAATACACGCTATCTGCCAGGAAAAGATCATTTAAAGTCACAATTCATATTATAGTGAAAGATTCAAAAAGATGGGTGATAGGAACACTAATTTTTAAAAAACTGGTATAGTTATATTATCAAAATAGGCTACCAATAAAATAATAATGTCCAGATAAAGGGAAATATTTTGTTATCATAAAATGGCTACATGATTATGAAATTATGTTTTTCAATTCTCTACATAATAATAGACTTTTGAAATATGCAAGTTAAAATTTTGTAGAAATTAAAGGAGAAATCATGATAGAGACTTTAGAACACTAAATTTAACAAAAACAGAGTGGTTACGAGTCAACTGGCACTCACATACATTGCCAGTGGAAAAGTAAAATGTTACAGCTTCTTTGAAAAGTAATATGTTTGTCTCCTGTAAATGTAAATAAACATTTTACCAAGCTATTTCACTTCTATAGGTATCAATCCAAGAGAAATCACAATCTTTGTCTACACAAATATTTTATATCAAATATTTATAGCAATATTATTCATGATATCCTCAAATCAGTAACAATAAAGTAATTATTAACTGAAAAATTGATAAACAATTTGTGGATATGCAATGAGGCACTGCTAAACAAGTAAAAAAAGGGAGAAGGAGGGAGAGCGACATGGGTTGGAAAACTCACTATTGGATGCTATGCTTACTACCTGGTGACTGGATCAATCGTACCCCAAACTTCAGCATCACACATATACCCATGTAAGAAACCTGCACATGTATCCCCTGAATCTAAAATAAAGGTTGAAATTATTAAAAAAAAATAAAAATAAGCAAATTACTTACATATGCATCAACATAGATGAATGCAGAAACTTTACACTAAGTAAAGTAAGACATGTACAAAACAGGTAAGCACAAACAAAAACTGTTTATATGTATGATGGTTTCATTTGTAAGACATTTTGGAGAAGACAAAACTGTAAAAATACGACAGTGACTTAGTGGTTGCAACTGGTTAAAGGTGGAGGCAAGGTTGGACTGGTTGCAAAGAGCCCAAGGAAATGTTTTTTTACTGACGGAAATTTCTTTTATTGACATAGGGTGATGGTTATATGATTGTGTACGTTTACCAGAATATATTGACATGTTTACCTTTAAAAAGTCCATTCACGTCTGTGTAAATTATACCCCCAAAAATCCGGCCCCCAAAAGTTAAACGGAGTCTTGCTCCATGGCAAGTCAAATCCTGTCCTTATTTTTTTTTTTCTAAAAATCAAGTTGTTTTCTTACTATTGAATTCAGTTGCTTTTATATTTTTCACATTAACACTTTATCAGAGGTATGATTTGCAAATGTTTTCTCTTATATTTAGGTTGTCTCTTACCTGTGTTCATTGTTTCCTTGGATGTGCAGAAGCTTTTTAGCTTAGTGTAACGCCATTTGTTTAGTTTTGCCTTTGTTGCCTGTTCTGTTTGAGTCTCATCCGAAAACATCTTTGCCCAGATGAATATTATGAAGTTTTCTCCTGTTTTCTTCTACTAGTTTTACAGGTTTAGGTCTTACATTTAAGTCTTTAATTTATTTTGAGTTGTTTCTTTATGATGTCAGATAAAAGTCCAATTTCATTCATCTTCATGGGAATATTTAGTTTTCCTCAGACCATTTATGGAAGAGACTCTCCTTTCCCCATTGTGTGTTTTGGCATCTTTGTCAAAAATCTACTGCTTGTAAATGTGTGGATTTATGTCTGGTCTCTCTAATCTGTTTCACTGGTCTATGCATCTGTTTTAATGTCAGTACTAGGCTGTTTAAGTTACTATTGATTTCTCGTATATTTTTAAATCAGGTAGAGTATAATGCCTCCAGCTTTTTTTTTTTTTTTTTTTCTCTCAAGAGTTTCTTGGCTACTGGGTGTCTTTTGTTGTTCCATATGAACGATAGAATCATTTATTTATTTATTTATTTTTTTGTTTGTTTGTTTTGTTTTTGAGATGGAGTCTCGCTGTGTCCCCCAGGCTGTAGTGCAGTGGCGCGATCTCGGCTCAGGGCAAGCTCCGCCTCCCGGGTTCCCGCCATTCTCCTGCCTCAGCCTCCCGAGTAGCTGGGACTACAGGCGCCGCCACCTCGCCCGGCTAATTTTTTGTATTTTTAGTAGAGACGGGATTTCACCGTGTTTGCCAGGATGGTCTCGATCTCCTGACCTCGTGATCCTCCCGCCTTGGTCTCCCAAAGTACTGGGATTACAGGTGTGAGCCCCCGCACCCGGCCTGAATTATTTTTTATTTCTGTGGAAATAACATTGAAATTTCGATAGAGTTCTTTCACCACCTTGGTTTATTTCCAAGTAGTTTTTAAGCTGTTATAAATGGGATTGTTTTCTTAATTTCACTTTTGTGTAGTTTGTTGTTAGTGTACAGAAATGCTACTAATTGTTGTATGTTGATTTTGTATCCTGCGACTTTACTTAATTAATATATTAGACCTAACATTATTTTTCTGGAATCTTTAGGGGATCCTATAGACATGTGGTCTGAAAACAGAGAATTTTGCCTCTTTCTTTTCAATTTGGATGCCTTTTATTTCTTTTTCTTACTTATTTTTTCTTATTAGGACTTTCCTAACTATATTGAATAGACGTAGCAAGTGTGGACATCTTTTGTCTTACTTTTGATGTCACACGAAAGTCTTTCAACTTTTCATCTTGAGGATAATTTTATCTGTTGACTTGGCATATGGCCTTTATTGTGCTGAAGTACATTTCTTCTACATGTAATTTTTTGAGAGTTTTTCTTATGAAAGGATGTTGAATTTTGCAGAATACTTTTTTTGCATCTATTGAGAGGACAGTGTGGTTTTTGTCCTTCATTCTGTTAAGGTGCTGTATCGTATTTATTGATTTGCATATGTTCAACCATCCTTGCCCCACAAGAATAAATTCCACCTGGTCGTGGTGAATGATCCTTCTAATATGCTGTTGAATTTGGATTGTTAGTATTATGTTGAAGATTTTTGCATTCATGTTCATCAGAGATATTGGCCTGTAGTTATTTTGGAACCATGTCCGCATTCAGGTTTGGTATGTAGGTAATGCTGGCCTTGTAAAATGAGTTTGGAAGTGTTCCCTCCTTTTTACTTTTTTTTGTTGTTGTTTGGAAGAGTTTAAGGATTGGTGTTAATCCTTCTTTAGAAGTTTAGTAGAATTTAGCAATGAAGCCACCAGGCCCTGGGCTTTGATGGGAGACTTTTTATTACTGGTTCAATTTTCTTGCTCTTTATCAGTCTGTTCAGATTTTCTATTTCTTCGTAACTTATTCTTGGTAGGTTGCATGTTTCTAGAATTTATTCATTTCTTCTAGGTTATCGAATTTGTTGGCATATAATTGTTCATACTTTGTTCATAGTTTGTAAACATGAAACTGTTCACTTACATTTTTAGCTAAATTGTGACTAGTTATCTAGATACTATTACTACTCATGGTGTGGCCTCTTCTGCAATTTTGACATGGAGCTCCAGGGTCAGAAGTTTTGTGAGAATGTGTCTTATGTGAGTAGTTGAGGTGGGGAAAAAAAAAAAAAAGTTTTAAGTTCACAGACGCAGATGTCAATCTGTGAAAAATTCTTTCAGATCATTTATTTTATATGTGGTGAAGGCACCGTAGAGATCTTCTTAAATTTGACAACAATCTCCAACTCTTACATTGTTATCAATAATAGATGAGAAAATAAATCTGTCAATAAAACATCTTGCCAAATCTAAGATATTTTTATTTTCTCTATAAAGATGCTATTACAAAATCTTTATCATATGAAAAAGATCGAGGGCAATATGGCCAAAAATACATATAATATATGTTATTACAGCTATGTGTCCTGCAGTCCTTTAATAAACATAAAAAGATATGCCTCTGTTTTTGGTAATTTTTATCTTTTTTAAAACGTGTAATTAATTATGTAATTAATCGTTTTTTCTCTCAAGATAAATATTCATGTTTCAATCTAGTTTTGCATTCTTAATTTTGTATTTTTTTAAGTGGGATGCCAAAGTGTATAAGCTTCAGGTCCTATAAATCCTGGGTATGCCTATATACCATCTAGTAGATGACACCTTTGTATCCTTTCCTTTCTAGCTTAGAATTAAATAGACAAGGATGAATGTATATTTAGATCCAAGTAATTAACCAAGGAACTACTGTGTGCTAACCATACACTAAAGTCCTTCACAAATTGTTTATTCCTACAACAAGCATATTATAATATTCCTTTTAAAGATAAAGAAATGAGACTGAGTTGAATTGTATTCCAGTGTCACAGAAGAAGAGTGTCATATGGAATAGAGAATAGCAAAGCAAGTCATAATATATAACATTTTTTTTTTTTTTTTTTTTTTTTGAGACGGAGTCTCGCTGTGCTCCCAGGCTGGAGTGCAGTAGCACGATCTCGGCTCACTGCAAGCTCCACCTCCCACGTTTACGCCATTCTCCTGCCTCAGCCTCCCTATAGCAGGGACTACAGGCGCCGGCCACCTCGCCCGGCTAGTTTTTTGTATTTTTTAGTAGAGACGGGGTTTCACCGTGTTAGCCAGGATGGTCTCGATCTCCTGACCTTGTGATCCGCCCGCCTTGGCCTCCCAAAGTGCTGGGATTACAGGCGTGAGCCACGGCGCCCGGCTACATCACATTTTTTAAGAGTTCAAATGTACCCAATACTACACTGGATACGTATCACATTTTTAAAATGCCCATTGTCTAGTTAAAGGACACAAAATTTTAAACAAATAAACACATCGACATCACAAATGCTTTAACAGAGCTACCTACAAGGCATGGTAGTGGTACAAAGACTAAAGTATTTAACCTAGAGGTTAAAGTTAGGAAATGCGTGATAGTAGTACATTTTTTTGCAGTATTCTTATAATATGAATAAGATTTTAATGGGTATGAAGTTGAAAATTATCAAACCTAATAAAGGAAACAGCAAAATTGTATTAGGTCATATGGTATTTTTTGGAAATATTAAGCTCCTGGTTGTAAGAGCAGAGGGTAAGACTTTGAGGGCTTTTAGGATGTAGGAGCAAAAATGAACAACAACTTGACGCATAGTGGGCTGGATATGGTCAAAGAAAATGAAGAGCAAAGCGTTACAATTTTGGCCAACAAAGTCAGTGACAGACGTGATGGACCCACACAGAAAATGATGTTGCTCTGTCCGTACTCAAAGGGAACACATGCAGGCAAGCATGAAACAAAGAAAGTGGGCAACATGGGTCCTCATTGTTATGAACTGATATGAACTGAATTGTGTCACCTCCAGATTCCTAGGTTGAAGTCCTACCTCCAATGTATAGTAACTGTACTTGGACACAGGGCCTTTAAGGAGATAAGGTTAAACGGCATCATAAGAGCGTGACCCATATCCAATAGTACTGGTATCCTTATTGGAACAGGAAGTGTGCACCAGGCACGGTGGCTCACACCTGTAATCTCTGCACTTTGGCAGCCTGAGGTGGGTGGATCAGTTGAGCTCAGGAGTTTGAGACCAGCTGGTCAACGTGGTGAAAACCTGTCTCTACTAAAAATACAAACAATTAGCCAGGCATGGTGGCATGTGCCAGTAGCCCCAACTACTTGGGAGGCTGAGGTGGGAGGAAAGCTGGAGCCTGGGAAGCAGAGGTTGCAGTGAGTGGGGATCGCACCACTGCACTCCAGTCTGGGTGACCGAGTGAGACTCTGTCTCAAAAAAAAAAAAAAAAAAAAAAAAAAAGGCGGGAAGAAACGGCAAGAGTGCACATTCATAGAGGAAAGCCAGGTGAGGACGCAGCAACAGAGCAGCCATCTGCAAGCCAAGGAGAGAGGCTTCACCGGAAATCACCCCTGCCCACACCTGGATCTTGGTCTTCCAACCTCTAGAACTGTGAGTAAATACATTTCTGTCATTTAAGTCACCCAGTCTGGGATTTTGTTATGGCAGCCTTTGATGACTAATACATTTATCATGATCATTCTTTTTTTTCTCTACATAAATCCTATAATACTGTTTATGTAATTTCTAAGATGCACCAATCTACTCAAGCGATAACATGACTTGTACAATTCTGTGACTCTGATTGACATGCTGGATAGGAATAGGCTAGGAGGAAGGGAAAAAGAGAATGGTACATTCCCTTTTTCCATGCCAGTTGAGTCTTTCCTTATTGTCTTACACAGTTTTGGCTATTATCACAAAGTACGATAGACCAGGTGGCTTGCAAACAACATCAATTTATTTCTCATAGCTCTGGAGGCTGGGAAGTCCTATATTAAAGTACACGCAGATTTGGTGACTAGTGAGGGCTTACTTCATACATCACCACTTCTTCTTGCCTAGTCCTCATGTGGCAGAAGGGTGAGGGTGCTCTCTGAGGTCTCCGTCATAAGGGCACTAATCGCATTCATAAGGGCTCCCCATAATCACTTCCCAAAGGCCCCGCTTACACATATTGTCTTATTGGGGGTTAGGATTTCAACACATGAATTATGGGGAGATACAAACTTTCAGTTTACAACACTTTTTAAAATAAAGATAAAAATACATCTCTTGGAGCCCAACTTTCATCTTACTAACCAAAACTCCATCTGATAACCCAAGCTGCAAAAGAGTCTGAAGAGGTCACGTGAACTCCATGAGGTCATGGCCTTTAACTTGTTTACTATGGAGTCCCAACTACTATAGTGGTTTTTGGAAGGTAGTAGCTATGCCATAAACATATGCAAACAAATAAATATATAAGCTATCCTGTCTCCTGCACAAGAAAGGGCATCTGATTGTCAAAAACAAGGAAGAGTATTTGTGTATGCCATTAGCAGCAGCATACATGTATTTCCTTACTGCTCTTTAGTTTTAAACAGCATTCCATATCGCGATTCAATCATGACATATACCTAGGTACTCATGGTGGACAAGAAGACTACCTATGGAAAATCTCTGACTCATCTTATGGAAGATAAAGTGAAGGACTAGAGAAGTGAGTTGTTCACAGTCATATGACTAGTTAATGGCCATGCTCAGAGAGGACTCCAACTAGAGTGTGCAGACCCCAATATCATCCTGTGAAGAACAGAAAAAGTGTGTTTATCACTCTAATCCAAATAGCAGTATACCTCTCATTTCTTCTCGTCTACTTAACTGGAAAATTACATTTCCTTATCTTTAGCTTGCCAAGTGTCCTTGATTCTCTCTCCAGCTTCCAAGCTGTGTTGTAGTTAGGTGAGAATGATGCTTTGCATTTGCAACCTTCTTGGGCTATGTGATATATACATTCTCATATATTTTACAGCTTCTGCTTTATTAACTTTCATCTGTCAGCAATGTTAAGGAAACTACAAAGATATTATTGATAATTATTTGCTGATTTTGACTTGGTCTCCTCAGCTCTAATATTTTTAATATATCTGAATAGAACTGTGATTTCTATACTATCCCACAGGAAATGTCACTAAATAGATTTATGATACTGTTCATTTCCTCTATTATTATTTATGTCAAGCCTAGTATAAAGATCTGTAGGGTGACTACTGGCAGAAAATTTCTAATTAAAGTTTGGATTGTACCAAAAGTATCAGTTATATTTAGAAGAAAATGCACATGTTTTGAAAAATATTAAACAACCAAATAAAACTTTCTATCATTTCTGTCACTGACTTAGGTGATTAACAAACATAATGTGTAAAATTATATCGTAATTTTAGTTCTGAATTATGTATTTGGCAGACATTTTGGCATAGATATTTCAGATTTTCCCTCCAAACAAAGAATATAACTTATCTTAATATGAAACTTTTGAGATACTAAACAGTCTCGTGAGTGAAAGAGGAAAAACTTGGGCGAAACTTTTCAGTCTATTTCTCTCTTTAGCACTGGCCATCTGAGAATTCAAATTTGGGCAAATGTGGGCTCCCCATCTCTGTGCATAATATTACCACTAAGTCCAGGGCTTAATGGACAAGAAATCAGAGGTCGAGTAGCATATAGTTTTAAAGAACCATTCTATATTATTTCAACAAAATAAGTAATCTGAAAAACGGATACACTGCAAGACAGCAAAGGTAGAGTATATTCAGCCTTTCTAATAAAATCACATAACTATCCAAACTCAGTGGAATATGGCTTTCTCCCTGTACATAGTGTTTATTAAGGTAAATGAATAGCTTTCAGAGCATCTCTAATAGAACTACATTATATATATGTACATGTCATGTATGTGTATATATCCATCATATGTATGGATGTATATATCCATCTATACATATGTATGCATATGGATGGGTGTATATCCATCATAAATAAGAAGCCCCAGAAATGCAGCATTCCATCCTAAGTGGCAAGTCAAAGAAAATAAAAAAAGATAAACAACAGAAAAGCAAGGTAAAGAAAATAAAAGATAAAAAGTTATTTCTCTCTCTTTTTCCTGGAAATTAACGTTGACCACTGGTTCAAAGATTAGAGAACCAGGCCTTGGTGTAGGAAGAATTCAACTTCAGTAGAGTGGGAATCAATAACTAACCTTATGCCAAGAAATAAAAGCTGGACTATTGACTTAATTAGGAAATTTCACCTTTACAAGGGTGAAAAAAGGACATGGAGGAGAATATGCACCTTCCTTTTTGGAAATATAAAATTATGTTCTTTTTAATGATTTTTTTGGTAAGAGAGGTTCAAGGAATTACATCATTAAAGGAGTCAGTGAATTTAATATTACTTATTACATATCATAACTATAATAAAATACATACCTGTTCTGTCTGGTCCTAACGCCAAAAGTTGTATGCCAGTAGGTGTTTATATTACTGAGATTAGTTAGACTGCATTGCGAATATACTCTCTCATCTCCCCATGACCAATCTTCTCAAATCATATGCCCCAAATTGACTCAGTTTTTATGTCTTAAACCAAAATCAGAATATGTGTTCAAAACTCTACAGATATAAATTCTGAAGAAGTCCCAAGACTGTATTTATATATCTAAGCAATATGTGTTTTAAATTCACATATTCAGTACTTTAAGCTGTAACAAGCCTTGAAATCTTGTGTGTGTATGTGTGTGTATACATGAATGTGAAATAATGTCAGTGAACACTGACGTGTTAGTGTAAAGACAAACAATACTGAAACCAAAAGTATAAAGATCGGTTTAAAGTTCCCAAATAAAGCATACAGAGTAAACCTGGCTAAAAGCATTAAAATATATATATATTCTGGAAACTGTGAATACACATCACTAAGAAAAAATGTCCTTTTGTTTTGAGCATAATGTCAAGAATGTATTATATTTATTAAAATGTGTGCATTATTTTACGTATCTATTTTGATTGTTTATGAAACAAAAAATAGAATGTACCAGTATGTGATTTACCAATCTTTAAACAAGCAATAGCATTTCTGCATGTTTATTATAAAATGCTACTAAATTGTGAAACCTCTCAAAATATCTAATGAAGTATATATCCAGAGAGAAGCATTATCGTTTTAATGTATGTAAAATTTATTAGATGATATTTTAAAATATGGCTGTAGGCACAAGCTACTTTGTTCTAAAATTATGTCAGAGAAATTTTAGCACACTTTTTTATAAGTTAAAAGTACATGAACATGAAATTTTCTATTAAAAATACCTTTGATTGTATTTTAAAGTGAGAGTAAAAAGTAATACAAATAAACTACATTTTAGAAATCACACAGTGATGTATAGATTTGCAGAACCAAAGAGAAGAATTGAACAGACTTCATTATCAGTTTCACTGCTCCTATCAGTTCTGTTTCAAGCTATGATAGAAAAAATAAAAACCGTAACAATTTATATATCTCCAGGAAAGACAATATTCTCATCCTTTGGGTAACGTGCTCACGATATTTAAGAGACAGAAGCGGCAGCGATAGGCACTGACTGAGACAGGGTTGCTCTACTAGATTGCTAGGGCTTTGTCCTAGGCTGTTTTCTGTTGCTTAGAACAGAATACCTGAAGCTGGATCATTTATAATGAAATGAGTTTATTTGTTACAATCATGGAGACTGAGAAGGCCAAGGCTGAGGGGGCACATCTGGTGAGGGCCTTCTTCCTGGGGTACACTTAGTGTCTGGAGGCAGCGCAGGTCATCACACGGCGAAAGGGTAGAGTGGGCTCACATGATACCTCAGGTTGCTTTTCTTCTTCTTATATAGCCTCCAGTTTCCCTCCCAAGATAACCCACTAATTCATTAACCCATAAATCCATTAACCTGTGAATGGGTGAATCCATGAATGAATCTATTCATGAGGGCCGAGATCTCATGATCCAATTACCTCTCAGTGCCCCTTCTCTCAATATTACCACACCGCAAATTAAATTTTTGTGCGAGTATTAGAAGGAACAAATGTTCCACCCATAGAAGGCTTCCATAATAAAACACCACAGATGGTGGATTTAAAAACAGAAATTTATTTTCTCACAATACTGGAGGTTAAAAGTCCAAGATCAAGATCATCAAGAAGGGTTGGCTTCTTCTGGGGACTCTTTCTCTGGCTTGTAGATGGCAATCTTCCTGTTTTTCCACATGGTCTTCCTCTGTGCTTGTCTTTATCCTAATTTCCTCGTCTTACAATGATACTGGTCATTTTAGATTAGGGCCCATGCTAATGAACTCATTTAACCCTGTCTCTTTAAATATCCTTTCTCCAAACATTCTGAAGTACTGAGAATTGGGATTTCAGGATAGATTAATTGGGGATGACACGATTCAGCTCATAATAGCAGTGGTGAAGAAGGGGTGTCAAATGCTCTTTGACTAAGCAATAACTCACAGAACCGAAATGCCTTACATGGATTTAGTATTGGACTATGGCAGTGAACAATATCTTCACCCTCCAACATCTTTGGTAAAACACAAAAATACTTCGGAAAATCACAAAATACTTGGTGGGATTAGATTTCTAGTTGATGACTTAGAGCATTTTATATTCAGGTTAATATGGTACTTCAAATAAGCCCATTTCTAAGTTTGCAGGAATAACTGCAATATGAATTAAAACATGATTTTGTTGAAGAGATTAAGGTTCATGGTTTACTGACATCCGGTAAGGAATTCTGCCATTGCACTTATTTTCTTTATCCTTTTTCTATTAACTACATTTCCATCCTAATACTTTCATCCTTACAAATAAATTCCACTTCTAAATACCTTCTTATAAACATTTTAAAAATAGATCCAATATTTTCAGATAAATATGTTATTATTTAAAGTATTGAATATTTAATAATGTTTTAATCAGGAAAATAGACACATTTTTAAATGTGATACATTAGGGCAAATTATATAGTAGGTATTAAGTATGAGAAGTATACAGATAGAAAATTTCTATTTCCTGCCCACATATCTAAGCAAAGACAGAAACAAATTTATTATTTATCATAATCAACCAATTAGTGAATAGAGGTTAATGTGACCATATATAATGTGGAATTTTATAAGATAACTGGGTTAATAAATAAATATATATATAATAGAATACCATATAGCTGAAAAATGCTATTTTAACAACAATATTACAGTTTATTCAGGAGTAGTCTGGAGACACTCAAGTCCACTACATTGATATATAGGGTGTAAAAAATGCTACGTTTACTTAAGTAAATAGCACTATGGTCATGCTGATGTCTTTTCTGACAACTTGCATTCATTGAACCACGGTTCATTGTTTATTCAGTCTTTATATAGCAGTTATGTTAACATTTTAATTACATGAGAAGAGTAAGCATTTTAGTATATTTCATGTAATTAAAAGTTAGAATAGTAACACTTATTTATTAATATTACCATAAAATCTTGAAACTTTTAAAAACAATTATGCCACAGAAGAATTTGACTTGTATATAAATGACTCCTCTCTGCACCATGAGGTAAGGATAAAATGTTTGAAAGGATGAAAATGATAAGAGAATATTTTCTACTCATTAAACTGCATGTTGTAAAACTGTTTTCTATGATCCTTTTTCATTAACTGATGAAGGATAAAAGAATAGTATATTTTCTCATATGAGTTATAAATTTTGCACTTGTTCATTTTAAATGGACATCAGAATATGAGGTATTTTATCTTGTGTAGCCTAAAAATGCTAACTTTACCTCATCCTTGGCAATGAAATGATGAAGGAAAGTGAATGTAATCAAGGGTAAATTCATGCTAAGAATTACTATTAAATCTAGAATGACTGAAACTTAATAAAGTAGCAATGAGGCTGTTTTGTGGACTGTATATAAAAGAAAAATTTACGTCAAATTTAAAAATGAATAGTGGAGTCTTACCTTTTTCATTTTTAAAAAGAGATTTTGGATAGAATAAACAAATAATTTTTTAAAAAACTCCAAGTATTTGGCATTAGATTTATGATCATATTCATAGCAAAACAGCTCTTGAACTTAATCCATAGATTGTGAATTTAATATTATAATTAGGAACTTGGCTGGGGTACATGTAATTCAATTTTATAGTTACACTAATTTGTACCATTAAATATACATGATGACAGAAAACATTCATTTTTTTAAAGAAGTACATACCTAATGTAAAAAGTTTTAGAAATTGTTCATTGAGAATTTTTTCATCCAGACATTGAAGAAAAATTATGTAGGAAAACATTGTTAAATTAGGGTGAGTGTCAAGAAATGATATCTGGTATAAAATAAAATAAGAAAAAATTAAGTTTTAACTTGTGCAAAAGTTATAATTAAAACTAGCTTCATAAACTAAATTATTTAAAATAGAACTTTGATTAAAATTAAATTGATAAGCTTTCACTTTCCACTATGGTGAAGGAACAGGGACAAATTTACTCTCCTGAACTGAACAACTATAAAGCAGATGAGGTGGGCAGACCATGAGGTCAGGAGTTCGAGACCAGCCTGGCCAACATGGTGAAACCCTGTCTCTACTAAAAATACAAAAATTAGGTGAGTGTGGTGGTGTGTACCTGTAGTCCCAGGTACTTGGGAGGCCAAGGCAGGAGAATTGCTTGAATCCAGGAGGCAGAAGTTGCAGTGAGCCAAGATCGCAACATTGCACTCCAGCCTGGGGGACAGAGCAAGACTATGTCACAAAAATAATAATGATAATCAGACAAAATATATAAAACACAGATTTCTCAATGCTGGACAGTAATCAATGCAGAAAAGTAATTCCTAAGAGAAACTGATTAAACAAAGGAAATCTTACTACTCCAATTTACTTTCTGAAAAGAGTGTCTGTCCATTAGCACAGGGAGAGATAGCATCAAGATTAGAGTTCTTGCCAAGTTGAGAAGACAGGAATCACAGATAAGAGAGATCTAGGTGACCAGAAGTTTTGGGTGAAACAAAAGAATGGAGGAAGTGAATCAAGTGGAAGCCAAAAAGAGAGGAGATCCAACAATTTACAGCAGGGTCCTCTCAAAAATATGAGTATAATAAAATAAATAAATATGTTAAAGCATCTGCTGTAAATATAATGGTTATGCTTCTGTAGGTAGATAAAAACATGAACCTGATGAAAAAAAAATGAAAAGTGCTTAAAAAAAATCTAAAATCAAATTTCTGGAGGAGAAACATAAAATATCTAAAACAAAAAATTTGCTGAAAGAGAATAACAGCAAATTATGTATTACAGGAAAAAATAAGATCAGTGAATTGGAAGACGTAACTATAGTAATCATCCAAAATATGGCTGGAAAATATTGAAGAACAAAAATAAATCACAAAATCTCAGTGACTTATGGAAGACCTTATTCAGTTTAATGTATTTGTAACTGGAATCCTGAAACAAGAAGAGAAAGAAGAAAGAAATAGAAAACATAGTTGAAATCATAATGACTGAAAATTTTTCAAACGTGATGACAATTTAAAACCCACACAAGACGATTAAATAACACAAGCAGAATAGTGTAAGGAAAACCACACAAGGCCTATCATAATTGTTGAAAACAAAATATTTAAAAAATGTTTAATGCTAGAAAAAAATGTAAAACAAACATAATGTTTGTGGCACAATGCTAAGAATAGCATTAAACATTTTTTAAATATTTTGTCAGAACCCATGTAAACAAGAAGACAATGGAGTGAAATGTAATGATGGAGAGACACCATTAAAGTACGAAAGAGAAAATAGCAACATTCAAACCACCCAAATTTATTTTTTAAAAATGTTTAAAAAAAGACATTTTCAGAGGAAAAAGCTGAGACATTTCATCACTAGTATACTTGCACTAGGTACATAGTCTGAGATGAAAATATCTACCAAGAAAGAAGAATGAAAATCACCATGAATGGCAAATATGTGAATAAATGTAAAATACATCTTTATTTAAAATAAATGATTTAAAAACAATTTACTGTCTAAAGCAAAATAAACTGTGCATCATGAGTTTAAAACATATGTAGAATTAAATTGTTGGACAATAGAACAAAGAACAAGGGGGATGTGGAAGGATATTGAGAATACTGCATAAAGTTTAAAATATGCATGAAATGGCACAATGCTATTTGAAGTAGATTGTGAAAAGTTGAAGATATATATTGTAAACCTTAGAGAAACCCCTAAAACAGACCCATAAATAATATTGCTAAAATGTCAATAACAGAGCTAAATTAGGATCAAAAAAATACTGAAATTAATCTAAAAATCAGCAAGAATAAAGGAAACAAGAGAGAACAAAGACATAGGCAACTAGAAATCAAGCAGCAAGTTAATAGATTTATTCAGGAATAAAACAATATTAAAGATAAGTGGTCTGTACCTGCAACATCGAATTCATACCCAGTAGTCATATGTGGCTATTGAGCCCTTGAACATTACGAAGTTCCAACTGAGATGTGCTGGAACTGTAAAATAGACATAGGATTTTGAAAACTTAGTATTAAACATAAAATGAAAATTATCTTATGGATAATTTATTTAATATTTATCACATTCACTGCCTTTTTTTTCTTTTACTTTTTAAAATCTAACCACTAGAAAATTGAAAACTGACACGTGGAGCTGAAATTCAACTCGTGTTAGGCAAACCCAACCGATGCACAGCAATTCAAAGGCGTCATATGTGCAAGACCTGGGCACTGAAAACTATGTTGTTTAAAAAATTAAAGGAGATGCAATTAACAGAGAGAGATATGCCCTGGTAATGGATCTGAGGACTCCATGTAGTTAAGAGCTCAAATCTCCCCAAATTGATACATAAAAAAGCAAAGCAATCCTGATCAATGTCCCAGTACAGTTTTTTTCAGAATTTAAAAAACTCATTCTTTAGTAGGTATGAAAATACAAAGAACTATGACAGCTTTTTAAAAGAGGGTATTTTTTAAAAAAATGTTTAGAGACCTAATGTTTACTTATCAATGTCTAATATACCTTGCATATATGACTTGTGTATTTTCTGTGAAAAGAAATATATATTTATATAAATAAAATATAAATTTATATGAATTAAATATAAAAAAATGTAAAAATGCAGAAAAAATGAAGAGTGGACAACATAGTTTTGACATGGTGAAGAATTGAATAAACCAATAGTATACAAACATTTTTCACTAAATTAGTTTAGTTTGTGGAAATATAATGTGCTGTAAATTAATTAGGTTTTTTTTTTTTTTAAATCTTTGGCTAATTCTGTTTTACATTTTATAATATGTATTGTTATTTAACAAAAATGATTATTAAAAGTCACATAAAATGTTGCTCTTTTCAAAGTAAAATGTCCTATTATAAAAAAGTGTATCGTTGACATATGTAACTTTTGTATTACATGAAGTTTTCTAATAATGAGAGCGTGTATTTTATCTGAACACTCCTTTGTTAGAAATTTTATTATTTGAGCATAATGGAGAAAGGAAATTATAGACCAGTAATACTCAAAAGAAGCATCTCTTTATACATAACAAATATTTGCAGATGACAGCAGATGACAGTAAAGTATGAATCTTAATAATTAGAAAACTGTTACAAATTTTACAATGTGAAGTAGATATTTGTAAAGCTAACCTAATCCTAAGAATAGCCAAAAGTGGTAGCTAAAGGACCATATATAAAAAGTGGCAGTCAACTTGTTGGAACACCTGCACACACAGCATGTGTACACACACACACATACACACACAAACATGTACACACACACACACACACATCTGGAACCCCCCAAAACTACTACCCTTCATATTTTCTTATTCTCTAAAATTCAAGACTACCAAAATTCTGTCGCACTGAATTGTCAAGGAATATCTATTAACTATTTCAGAATTACTAGTTTTGTAATTGTGTTTAGAAAATTAAGAATAAATAGAGAATACGACATATTTGCACGGCTTTGTTTTTAACCCTCCTATGAGGAAATTTTTGTACAAACTTGAAAATTCCTGTTTCTCTCTTAGTGGGTCTTAATGTCTTTGTCTTCAGTTTTATTTTCCTCTCATTCTAGAGCAATCTCTTGAAATTTACATGATTTTTGTTTTTAATTTTATGCTGCTGAATTACAAAGGTTTTAACTCCAGTCCACACCTCTTTCCTAACCTCTGAAATTAACTGCCACACCCTTGGGGTGCTTTTCTTCATACCACACTGAGTATGTTAAACGTCTTTCATCATATTCTCCTAGAACATTAGCCTTTTCCTTCATTGACCTTACCACATTTGCAGTTGTATATTCTATTTTATGGTTATTTGATTTATAGTATCTACAACAATTCTGCATGCCAAATGAAGGCAACACTGCTGTGTGTGAATGTGTGTGTTTTCTGTCCAATCATTTATCTGTCACTCTTAGCACATTACCTGAAACACAGTAAGTATTTAGATTTTTCTGAATATTTAGATATTATGAATTAATTAGTTAAGACTTCCTTTTCATCAAATTATGTTTAAAGTAGTCAGCAAAAAACATTCTGTCTCAAGAGAAAATACCAGAGGTCTTTTGTTAAAGGACAAGTTAATAAATAATAAAGTTAATAAAGCACAAGTTCATAAAGTTATGTTAATATTTTAATACATGCTTTAAGACTTTACAAACAGGTCTCATTTCATTGGAAAACAAAAATTGTGTCCCATTTTCACCTACCTATAATAATGTCCTTTGAAACGTCACTTTGAAGCTTCTCCCGTAAATAACTGGAGTGTTTCCTCATCTTTCATGTATGGTGTAGGGACCTGCACTGATTGTTCAATAGACGGTGATAAAAGTGGACAGCATGTCGATTTGAAGACGTGGCTCCTAGAGCATTACGTCCTTACTCTCATACCACCAGAATCTTGAAACCAGCCAGTAAACTGGTGAGGCTCCCTCCTGCAGGCAAAGCAGTTGTGTGGAACAGCAATAAGTCTTCCCAACTAATTGACAATCAACCCCCAGTTGATCTGACAGCTGACCACCGACCCATAAAACTAGCCAGAGTAGCTCTGTCCATCCCAGAGCCCAATCGTCCGGTATACTCTGGGTTTATTTGTTTTAATAATAAGTTGTCAAATCAAATTTATTTGATTTAATAATAAGTTGTTAAATCAAATTTATTTGATTTAATAAATAACAGAGTTATTGTTTGAAGTCATTGTGTTTTAGAGAATAGCACAATAAATAGTACCAAGAATAGTAATGCCAAGACTGATAATTTATAAATGAATGTTTGTTGAATAAATATAAAAGTAAACTGAAAGATATTTTGTATTTCTATATAATCTGGTTTCAGTCAGATCTCATTTGAATGCACACCAATTCAAATGCCAAAAGTAACTGAAAGCAAGAAAATTTCATCTATGTATCTATGTATGTTTGAGTAACACAGAAAGGAGAGTAGTACATTTAGTATTTAGTGGAGCATTTAAACATTCATAGAAACTAGTAAAAATGTATCCTCTCTCTCAACACTCACTATCACCTTCCTCCACATTTTGCTTCTTGTATCTGCCTGTCAAAAAAGCCTAAAAACCTTACCTGACCAAAAACTAGATAAATTGGCAGTAAGATAAATCACTGGAGATAGTAAATAACCTTATATCTTTATGTTCTCAAGAATTCCTCACAAAAGCAATACCACAGCTTTTGAAATTTTTATTTGAAAAATTATTTTTTATAAAAATACATGTCAATTGGAACATGGGTTATTTTATTTTTAGGCTATCAATAAGTTTCAGTCTTGCTACTGATATTAAATATTGCTTTAGATTAAAAATAACAACATGCAAGACCTTACAAAACAGTGAAAATTTTCTCTTTATTTTTTGTCACCATCATTTCCTAGGCCTTCTTTTTCTTAATAGAAAAGAAAATAATCACCAGAATATTTTCCAACAGTTATAGGTAAAACATAGTTTTAACTTAACAACAAGTGCGCACAAGTATGGAATATGTCAGGATAACTTTAACTGACACTGCGGAGTTGTTACCAACTTTTCCAGTGGCTGACTAGATTAACCTAATATATTCTTAAGGCTTAGTGCAAAGATCTTGGCATAGTGATCACCAAAGCTCACACATACAAAAATGTCAGCTTCGATTCATCAGCTAGGTAAAGAATACAATCTATTCAATTTTATAGGTTGCCTTGGTTCATAAACACAGATGCAATCAATAATCATTTCCAAAAAGTGTCCATTCAATTTTATGAACTACTATGCTTATGATCAGTTCATGAACTTTAAGAGAACACTTTTATGTTTAAAAGCATGTCTTTTGGCAACGTATTTTGATAAACGATGTATTAAAAAAGGGAGAGATCAAAACACTGGAAAGGACCAGTACCACAGTCACATTAGACCAGCTAGAGTGTTTCTTCAAAAACTCAGGCATCTAAGAGGATAAGAAACATATTTAGGATTTTTAAATACAAAATGGCCCCCTTGTCAGCATTACAGGTTTATTCAGTCTTTTTATGATTACAGTGACATGTATTTTTACTGTCTCAACAGCAGAAGAAAAATAATAAACTTATCTATTTGTGACTATTCTGCTTAAAATATCAATAATTTCATTAATAATCTACTGTATCTTTCTAAAATATCTTAATACTAAGTACTCAATTCTTTACATAGTATACAATGTATATCTATATGGGTCCATATATGTACATATGCATACACATACAACCTGTAAAATTGAATACATTGTATTCTTTACCTAGCTGATGAATTGAAGCTGACATTTTTGTGCATATACATATGTATATATACATATACATATATGCACCTATATATTCAGAAGAACACTTAAGATAGCAAAAAATTAATATGTGTTGGGTAAAAAATAGACTGAGATTTATAAATATTTATAATTAATAATTTTATAATGATAAAGTTCTGCTTCTCTGCTCAAATTTTGAGGCATTTATTGGGGGACTAGTAAAAATAAGACTATAAACTCTGATAAAATAAGCTCTGATAATATAAATGATAATTATAATAAAAACAATAATTACTAAAATAGCATAGCTTGCTATATGCCTCTCGTTTATATTAAATATTTTCATTTTTATAAAATATATAGAGAAGTAGGAACTAAATTTTCCACGTATTCAGGTGGAAACTAAGAAACAAACAAGCAAAACATAATAATCATAATCTTACACTAAAATGAGTGATTTTATTTCATGTTCAGAAAATTATTTTTCTTCTTCTATAACTCTTTAATCTTTCTGATCCTTCATTTATCAACTGTAAAGTAGAAACAAAAAATCAGTCTACCACATGAGCTTACTCTGAAGATTAAATAAAATATAAAATAATGAGCACAGTACTTTAGCAGTCAATAAAATAGATTTTCTCATTAACATTATCGGTATTATTTGTATCATTTTTCATAGCATGCTTTTTTAAACCACAAAATTTTTAAATTAAATAATACAATCTTTTATGATTCCTTAATTTTTACAAATCTCAAAGGCAAAATATGTTTCAGTTTTGGTTGCCTTTTAAAAAAATATTCATGGTATCTAGCATAAATACCTGTGATCACCACTATAATTTCATTTGTATTATTTAACTATTATTTATTCTTATTTTTGTGATTTATGGTTTATTTTGTGTCTCATTGTAGGACACTCTCATGTTATCCGTGGAAATAAGCCAATATATCAGTAAGAATCTTCTTTTGGCTAGATTAAAAGAAATAAATGCAAAAACAAAAGAGTTTGCTCTCTCTCACTTCAATGAAGCATAAAAGTAGATTTCGGGGTTAGCATTGTCACTGTATCGTGTCATGGGCTCCTTGGTTTTGTCTGTTTAATCATTCTTAGTCTGTGCCTTCAATTCAGAAGGTTAAACAGTGGATAATGGAGCTGCTGACTGCTATCCTGAAGGTCAAGCGGTTGTGAATGAAACAGGGAGAAATGTGGATGAAGGGGCAAGGGGAATTTCCTAGGAGCTGAATCAGGATCCCTGAATCCTTTTTCAGGGATTTCCTGGAAATCACCTCAAGATCTTTTTTTCCCCCCCATTTTTTTTCCAATAGTCACCTGTAGTGTAAAAGAAGTTTGCAAAAAAAAAAAAAAAAAAAAAGAAAGAAAGAAAAAAGAAAATCTTGGAAGGATACATTGAATACCACATATAAATTCGGGAGTTTGTTACTAAATACAAAACAAAAATAAATAGTGATTAAGCCACTAGACGTTCTGTCAAAGTAGAAAATAAATGAGAGAGAAAGTGTCTTTACATAGAAGCAAAACCTGTGCAATACAGACAGCTTTTCTATAAAAAGATTCATGAAACTGTTCTGCTCAGGAGAATTCCATAAAAATTGCAAGAGATGCTTCTCACAGTATGCCTTCTTTAATTTATTTCTCTGGTGAGCTTAGCAACTTGTGGGTGGCATGCAGGAAGCGAAGATGTAACACTGTGTGCTATGAATCTGTGAGTAAAGGTGGTCAAGCAAGTAGTGATGTTATTTTGAGATTAAGTAATCAGCTGAAAATTTCTTTTCTGCCCTCTGGAGGTGTGTCTTAAATTTTACTCTATGAGTTTTTGATTTGCTCAATGATATAGGACTTCAACATTTTAAATACATTCATATTATAGAGCCTATGCAGACAGCTTAGATGCCCTGTCCGTACATTCTGATTAGCTGCTGCTCATAACTGATATCTTATATCAGGGTTTGTGATGGAAGAATGTTCCAGCACTTTTTGAGTTCATTTCACTGTACTTTAAGTTGTTTTGTCAACTAGTGACCCGCTATTCTCAACAGATTTGGAATCTGAAAAACTCTTAGCAGCCTCTTCAAGGGTATTTTTTTGGTTCACGTGTTTTCATCAGTTTCAGTTAAACTACTTGGTCCTGGGATATTCTCATTTAGCTTTGTGAATACGCATTTTTGCATAGTCCTTAAACCTCTTGCCAATCTCTCGATTCCACTTGTCAATCAGCAATGTTTACCTTGCTGTTATAGTAAATGTGACAATTAAACTGCTATTGTTTAGAACTATTATAGTTGTTACTGGAATAATGAAATTATCCTTTGCTTCCTGTCTTCCAAGAAAAGAATGAGAATCGCTGTAGGTGGAACATTTTCTCTATTGCTCAGTTTTTCTCTCATTCATTTAGTGACTCTAACATGCTTGGGGATATAATAACCCACTGTAGAGATATAATAGTGTACAAGAGACAAGCTCCCTACTTTTGGGGGCTGAGAGTCTAACTGTGGGGAGAATACAAGATAGTAAGCAAATATTTAGACAAAATCATTTGGACTAGTGACAAAGGCTATGAGAAAATGATACAAAATTAGTATGGCATTCTTCAGGTTAGAGAGTCAGAAAAGACCTTATAAAAGGTTAATATTTGAGATGCTATCTGATTTACCTTTCACACATAAAGGTCAGAAGAAGGATTGTTCCAGGCACAGAAAACAGGCAATGCAAAAGCCTTATGGCTGGAAGGAATTCCACAGTTTTATTGGGCATAAGTTGGCCAACCTGAGACCAGAATCATGAGTGAGCAAGAGAGAAATACAAGGTGAGGACAGAATGGTGGCTTGTTAAGATGTGTGATTACTTATCTAAGTGATTAAAGGCATTAGCAAGGACCAATAGGAACTGACATCTATTTTGGTCATTTATGATTAGTAAATTGGAAACTTTTAGCCAAGCTTTAATTAGTGAAGAGTGCATGTCCCTGAGTTGGTTAATGGCTGGATTGAAAGTGGAAAGTCTGGATGAATTGCTAGAGAGAGGAGTGTGTAGCCTGGGCTAAGATTATTCTTTCTGGATGGGAATTGGATTTTCCAAAGTTGAGTGCACACCTACTTGATTTTAAATTAAGAAATGCTGTTTAGAGAGGCATGAATCTAAAAAGGAGAGTGAGGATAGGAACTAGAAATGGCCTCGAGAAAAACCCATACCTCATGAAGGTCTGACTTTTTTGGTATTTTCTTTTGTACTATGTGAAAATAAATCTTGTTTCACATTATTTAATGATTTTTCCTCCTTCAGAATAATTAATTTTAATTTAATCAGAAGGTTGATAAAGCTTAATATATCTTCTTAATCATAGTTAGAAATAAGGGAAAGCTGTAAGAAAATGTGACGTTCCTTATGTTTTTTAATCACCCACGGGGAAAGAATAGGATTCTATCCTGTGAAGTTGAACTGAATGACAATGAGGGCAGTGAGAGGTGGTGCATGAAAGGTTAGACGGGAACAAGAGGATCCGTTGAAACTGAGGTAACTACTGTAAGAATAACTCAAGAAGGACACTAGATAAAATCTCCCCTTTCCCTACAGTAGTTTGAAGAGAATGGAGGGAGTAATTTACCTGGAATCGTCTTTCTGTTGTATAATATATACTTAGTGCATATAATTGCATTCAGCAATCATTTATAAAATAGAAATCAAAAGTTTATTTTATTTCAGGCAGTGGAATAGATACTGGTGTGAAGACGTATACAAGATCAAGATCCTGATCTAACTGAACTCACATGCTATTAAAGAAACTAAACTAATGGGTAACTTTTATAGCCTCGTGTGATATGTAAACTAATAGAAGATAATTCGATGGAATTCTTCAATGAGATCCCAGGGAAAAAAGCATTTACTTTGATCACGTTAAAACAACAACAAAAAAAACTTTATGAGATGTGATTTGACAAACGAATAGAAAGACGGAGGGAAGAGCATTACAATCTTACAGAACAGAGTGTACAAAGAACAGGCCACAGTGGCACACATTATCTATAAAATAGTCAAAGGAGGCCGGCCGTGGTGTCTCACTCCTGTAATCTCAGCACTTTGGGAGGCTGAGGCGGTGGACTGCCTGAGGTCAGGAGTTCGAGACCAGTCTGGCCAACATGTTGAAACCCCGTCTCTATTAAAAATACAAAAAAAATTAGCCAGACATGGTGGCATGCGCCTATAATCCCAGCTACTCAGGAGGCTGAGGCAGGGAGGTGGAGGCTGCAGTGAGCCAAGATGGCACCACTGCACTCCAGCCTGGGCGACAGAGTGAGACCCTGTCTCAAAAAAAAAAATTAAAGGAAATCGGAATGGCTGAGATATATGGTGAAAAGCAGGGAGTGTCAACATTTAATGGTGAAAAGGTTAGTGAGTAATAACTTGAAAATCATCTGAAACTCCAAGGAGTTCAGACTTTAGTCCAAATGTCATGGCAAAGTTAAAACATTTTAGCAGAAAGTCAATATTCATTTTAGAAAGAAGTAATACCTAACCTATCGTTTCTTCTTGTGACTTTGGTGTACTCTCTAGCCCACTGTAAAGGAAAAATAAAATGATGCTAGTGCCTAGCATATAATAAATGAAAAATAAAGGGTTTGTAAAGTGATCTACTCTAAATTTCTTTATCTTTTTTAAAATTTTATTTTATTTTATTTTATGTTCCAGGATACATGTGCAGGACATGCAGGTTTGTTACACAGGTAAATGTGGTGGTTTGCTGCACCTATCTATCCATCACCTAGGTATTAAGCCCCACATGCATTAACTATTTATCTGGATTTTCTCCATTCCTCCAACTCTGAAACAGGCCCCAGTGTGTGTTGTTCCCCTCCCTGTGTCCATGTGGTCTCATTGTTCAGTTCCCTCTTACACAGTGAGAACATGTGGTGTTTGGTTTTCTGTTCCTGTGTTAGTTTGCTGAGGATAATGGTTTCCAGCTCCATCCATGTCCCTGCAAAGGACATGATCTCGTTCTTTTTTTATAGTCACATAGTATTCCATGGTGTATATGTACCACATTTCCTTTATCCAGTCTATGATTGATGAGCATTTGGGTTGACTCCATGTCTTTGCTATTATGAATAGTGCTGCAATGAACATACAAGTGCATGTATTTTTGTAATAGAATGATTTATATTCCTTTGGGTATATACCCAGTAATGGGATTGCTGGGTCAAATGGTATTTCTAGTTCTAGATCTTTGAGGAATCATCACACTGTCTTCCACAATGGTTGAACTAATTTACATTCCCCACCAACAGTGTAAAAGTGTTCCTATTTCTCCACAGCCTCACGAGCATCTGATATTTCTTGATCTGTTGTTTCATTTTAATAATCATTATTGTGACTGGCGTGAGATGGTATCTCATTACCTGACTTCCAAACTATACTACAAAGCTACAATAACCAAAACAACATGGTACTGGTACAAAAACAGACACATAGAACAAAGGAATGGAATAGAGATCTCAGAAATAAGACTGCACATCAACAATCATCTGTTATTTGGCAAACCTGACAAAAATAAGTAATGGGAAAGGATTCCCTATTTACTAAGTGGTACTGGGAACACTCGCTAGTCATATGCAGAATATTGTAACTGGACCCTTTTCTAACTCCTTATACAAAAGCTAATTCAAGATGAATTAAGTACTTAAATGCAAAATCGTAAACTATAAAAACCCTAGAAGAAAATCTAGGCAACACCATTCAGGAGATAGGCATGGGCAAACATTTCATGACGAAAACGTCAAAAGCAATTGCAACAAAGGCTAAAATTGACAAATGGAATCTAATTAAATAAAAAAGTTTCTGAACAGGAAAACAACAACAACAACCCCCCCCCCCCACACACACACACACACAAACCTACCATCAAAGTGAACAGACAACCTACAGAATGGAAGAATATTTTGGCAATCTATCCATGCGACAAAGGTCTAATATCCATAATCTACAAGGAACTTAAACAAATTTACAAGAATTAAACAAATAATCCCATTGAAAAGTGGGCAAAGGACAGACACTTCTCAAAAGAAGACATTTATATGGCAAACAAACATATGGAAAAAAGCTGAACATTACTGATCATTAGAGAAATGCAAATTTCCTTGTCTTTAAAGAAATTTCTGTTGGGCTGTCATCCATCGCTGTAAAATAAATATATATTTAGGAATCGCTGCTTGAGTTTCAGCTCCCTCAAATTATTGTTACAGTTAATGAGGGTTCCCTGTCTTTTTGCTTATTTCACAAACAAAATAAACTCTATACTTTTTTAAAGGCATATGTCTTACTCTTCACTGATGCTTGAATTTCTCTGTACTGTAAGACTTAAAAAAAGCAAACTTGTTTTTTAAAACTCTTTAAAATTACTTTCTGGGGACATAGTTTTTTGTTGTCTAACATCCATCCACATTCTGCTTTTGTCTTCTCCGCTCTATTAGTTCCTGGTAAATTTTGTGCAGATCACATCATGCAGTTCTCTTGGGTGCACAAGAATCAAATAAAAAGGCTTACCCACCCATGTCTATTTCTCTGCCTTTTGCAAAAGACAATCTTACCTAATTAACAGGTGTCTGGTTGGTTTAATTCCCCTGTTACTGCCCAGCTCTGTACCTTGGCTGCTAAGAAACTGTTTCTTGAAGAGATTACTTTCTTTGACTATTACTGTAAAATACATAATTACTAGCTTTCTTTAATCTGATTAATTTTCTCCATTGATGTCTAATTGTTTATGTTTCAATATTTTTTGGCATGAGAGCAGATATGTAGTAAATTTGTTTTAAATTGATATGTTCCTGAATATATACTTTGTAAGAGTAACTGGGCAATATATATATTTTTTAATTAAGTGTTTTCCCTGACTCCACCTACCCTTATTTAATCATATATTTATTGTCTCTCTGGTTAGCCTAAGATAGCCATTGCATTATAATTACATTGTACACAAGAAAGATTCTGTTGAGAAAAAAGAGGTTGTTCACTACTCCAAAACTCAGAATTTACCTGTAGCCAAAAGCATCATCATTCAGGGTAATCTAGCACCAATGTATTTGTTCCTGTTGAATTAGGAGAGTAAAAAGCATGGTAGGTAGCTTTCCTAATTTGAACTCTTCATTTCCTTCATGGTGTATATGCAAAGTTGAGAATTCTCAGACCTGATTCGTAATTCCCTGTGGGTGAGGCACTGTTGCTAGGGACAGGACAACCTGGACCAAGAGCCAAACTGAGTATATGGCATAAACTCACAATGGTCTTTAGCATGAACGGGAGCTGACAGTAACCTGAACCACCTAAAGTCAGTGTCTTTCCTCTGACTGAGCTGAGAAAGTGGAGATGGCAGGCTAACCAAGCAGGGGCATTTGAAGGGCTTGCCAGCAGAGTCCCAGTGGTTTCTGACACTGTCCAGCATGGCCTGGTTTCTGACAACGTTAAGCACGGCCCAAGCCCTGTGCTCCCAAAACACAGGAACAGTCAAGAATCTCCCAAACATTTGGGGTTCTCTGACACAGCTGACTACAAAGAACCAGCATTTGCCACATGACTTTGATAAGACTCATAAACGGCCCCTGTTTTACTTAAGACAAGTCCAGACAGGACTCTCCAAATCCCATTCTTTGTGTTATAAATGATTACTTGAATAGTTTTTCACAACTAACCAATCTAGACAAAATGCCTACTAACGACCAAACAATAGTCAAGCTTCTCTCCTACCCTAGTCCCCTGAAACTTTATTCCATTATAGCCAATGCAATGCTAAACAACTGTTCCTTAATGGCCAACCCCCACCCTTGCCCCAGAATTGACTGATCTACCTCAGGAAAAAATGTTTCCTAATCAGCTGCCCTTTCATACTACCATATGTCCAACTCTTTGACACCAGGTTATTTCTAGCCTTATTTACCACTCCCTGAAAAAGGAAGCCCCATTTCAAGATCATGTGATACAGCTGTAGATTATCTCCTATGGAAGGGCCTTCATATTGCAATAATCCCCTGTTCCTTTTGCAGAAATCCTTCTGCTCTATTATCATAGTCTTCCATCCTTTATTGAAACAATCATTTTGAATAAGGTTTCTTTTTACTGACATCCAAAATTGTTTGCATTTAACAGTACATACTCCAGGACTAGACCTGGAGATTAGGTGAGAGACATGCCTTTCCCCTAATGACTCAAAGTCATGTAAGTTCATTTCTCATATCTCTAATGACAACCGTGAGAGGAGCAAGGGAAGATGGAGACCCCTTAAGCATGAATTATGATCCCAAAGACATTAACTTTAACTTCCAGGTTCTATATAGATTATTGGATCAAACTAAGTTTTAAATTAATTTTTGCTAAAATTATTTTTTATTTCTTCTATCCCAGAAAGTTTATCATGAGGAGAAAGCTTGTCAAAAAGAAAGTTTAGAGAATTAAATAAAATATTTACTCGGTAAATCTGAGTGCCGTATGAGTAAATTTGTGAGCTGACTAGTCACATAAATTTTGGAACTTGAAAGTTAGTCCTTTTTTACTTAGCTTCTGTGTCTTATTTAAGAATCTTTTCCTGAGTCCTTCAACCTAGCCTTTTATATATTTCAGTTATTATCTTGCTTTGTTTTCAATTTTTTTTGATGGTTTAAATACCTTATTTTTCTGAGGCAATTTCTCGTTAACAGAAAAATAGGGAAACAAAAATGCTCCCTGTGAAAATTATTTTATTCATTTAAGAAAGATGAGACAAAGGAATCTATCACCTTCTACCTCATTCTTGGTCTCTTTCTCTAACAGTCTTGTGCCTTGCTCTTAATATATTCTAGCCACATTATTTTTTTTTTCATTTGATTTTGTTTTGTTTTGTTTTTAGTTAGGGTTTTTTGTTTTTGTTTTTGTTTGGTCTATTTTCATTTAGCAATGAAGATGCTGCCTACTTCCTAATAAAATCGTATATGTCATTTTAAATATTTTTACACAAACAAGAATTAGAATTTTGTTTAGCTCTATGATTGGACAGTTTTTAGGACCACATATGACATTTAACCAATTTCCTGGAATTTCATTTTCAAAAAAATGGAGTATAAGTTGATTTTATAATATATTCACAACATTATTTGCTCAGCTAAGTTCGTTCCAAGCCCTGTAAATTGTCCTTGATCTACAGACACACTCTTCTTGATTATTTATGAATATTATTTATACGGTAAAATGCAATGGCAATGCCAAGCAACCTACTTTACAGTAGGTTAAACTCTACAGAGAAAATATATTTCTAAACGTTCAATCTTGAAAGGCATACATTATACAGGGACAAATGTCAGGCATGAGATAATTCATGCTGGTAATTCTTTTAAAACAGCAGGAAATGGAACATTATTGTTACAGAAATTTGTCAGAAGAAGCTTGATTTTTAATAGATGATGTGGAAATACATAATGATTTAGGATAGAATATTAAAAATTTTCGAAGGCAAAGAAACAAAGTGGGTGGTCAAAAGGAAGGTTGGGTTGAATTGCAGAGGCTGCAGAAGGCACGCTGAGACAAGGGCGTAATGGCAGCAAAGTCCTTCAGAAGCATAAGAACATGTGTATAAGGGGCTATGCAAAATGACTTAATGAAGAGTAAAAGAGAAAGACAGTAGAAGCGGAAAATGTATTCCTAATAGCAAATGAAAGCTGTTAAGAAATATTTGCACACAGCAGAATTCATACAACGTCTATGCCCACTAAATTGCAGGCTTTACTCTGTCAGACATGGCTGTATTTGTTACTTAATTTGAGGCAATTGAAAGTTTGCAAAAACAAAAACATTTCCCTTGCATGTCCCACGCTCACTGGGGGGATATGGAAAACCATAAAGCTCAAATGGCACAGCTCAAGCTCTGATCTTTTCTGAAGATGATCTTTTCTCTACCTATTAATCTTTCTTAGAAATATTCACCTGGAGAGGAAAAATGCTTTTTCTTCCATCACAAAAGAGGCAAGCCTTTGAAAACCCGTCTTTGTTCTTCACAATGTGAACTTGTATAATGTACAAAGAAGTCTCTCTGAAGCCCGTAAACAAAAGAACACCTTGCTGTACACAAGTTATCTGTTTAACTAAGAGCCCTTTCTTCTCCTCTGTCCTGATTTAAAGTATTTCAACGTGCCACAGAACTGAGATCTAATCATTGCAACACTTGGCAAAGGAGTCCCACTGAGATTTTAGAAAAAAGCATCATACGATTTTATGTTACGATAGGCTCCAAAAGCACATTGGAAATTGGTTAGAGATTATTTGTTCACTTTTTTCGTTAAAAATATTTAAGAAAATTAGATTTTCAGTGAAAGATATGCACCGCTTTTAGACATAATGTTTATAAGTTATTTGCCAACATAAATATTTTAAAATGAAGTTGTAGAAGGTACATGTGAATCCATGTAGTTCACTTGTACTATTATAGCTGAACCAGAAGCACTGATCAAAAGCAATTGTTTATATCAAAAGTATACTTTTTTTGTTTTCTTTTCAACTGTGGGAAGAAATTTTGACTTGTGGAACAGATAGACTTTTGCTATCATCCTAAGTTGAAAGTTCTAGCCTGCCAAAAATTTTGCCCTGTGTAAACTTTATCCATCCTTGTTTTTGTGTATCTGTAATATTCGTATAATTTATAAAATATATGTAATTTTAGATGACAAAGGAATGATTTACTGATATGTGCTATAAGATGGATAAGACTTGAAAATATTATAAGAGAAAGAGAAGTCAATCACAAAAAGACCACATATTGTATAATTTCCTTTGTACGTAATGTCTAGAATAGCCAAATCAATAAAGACGGAAACTAGATTTGCTGTTGCCTAGGGATAGAGGAGAGGGGAGGAAGTGATTACTGATGGGCATGTGGTTTATTTGCTGGTTGATGAAAATTTTCTAAATTTAAAATGTGACAATCGTTACACAACTCAGTGAACATACTACAAATCACTGAACTGCACACTACACATGGGTGAATTTTATGATATGGGAAGTATCTCTCTGTAAGAATGTTTAAAAATTATGAGTATGGAAAGTGATTTTGGCCAGGTGCAGTGGCTCATGCCTGTAATCTCAACACTCTGGGAAGCTGACACAGAAGGATTGCTTGAGGCCAGGAGTTTGAGGTCAGCTTGAGCAACATAGTGAGATCTCATCTTCATAAGTACATAAAAGATAAAATAAAGTAGCTGGGCATTGTGGTATGTACCTGTAACCATAGCTACTTGGGAGGCTGAGATAGAAGGATCTCTTGAGCCCAGGAGGTTGAGCTGAGGAAAGCTGTGATCACGCCAGTACACTCCAACGTAGGTTACCAAGCAAGACCTTGTCTAAAATAAATAGAAAGAAGATAAAAGTAATCTGAAGTGAATAACCCAAGAAAAAAGTATGCAACATTTATCAAAATGAGATATCTCATTAAACTCTCATCCAAGAAACTGAAATAATTAAAATTGCTTTTGATATTCATATAAAAATGAACATGTACTCATACATAATGAAAATAGTACTCTAACTACAATAAATATGTCACAAAGGAGAAATTCTTTTAGATGATGACTTAGATGATAGAAGCAGAATGAAAAATAGTAGTGACAGAGTAGATAAGAAAGAAACAAAATCTCACGTTTCCTCTGCCCTGCTCTGTGTGTGGAACCACCAAATACAGCTGTGGACTCTTCTCCCACACGTGAAGAGAGAATGAAGCTGCTCATGAGTGGCCTTTAGAATCAAACCAGTGCAGTATACTGCACTGAGAAAAAGCATGTATTTACATATACACACTGAAAGACATACAAACACCCAGATGGACACAGGTTTTTTTTTTTGAGACTAAGTTTCGCTCTTGTTGCCCAGGCTGGAGTGCAATGGCACGATCTCAGCTCACTACAACCTCTGCCTCCCGAGTTCAAGTGATTCTCCTGCCTCAGCCTCCCGAGTAGCTGGGATTATAGGCATGCACCACCATGCCCAGCTAATTTTGTATTTTTACTAGAGACGAGGTTTAACCGTGTTGGTCAGGCTGGTCTCGAACTCATGACCTCAGGTGATCCGCCTACCTTGGCCTCCCAAAGTGCCGGGATTACAGGTGTGAGCCACTGCGCCCAGCCCATTGTTTTGTTTTTGTTTTTGTTTTTGTTTTTGTTTTGCATAGTGTAATGAGTATAATACAATTCCCTAAAACCAACTATTGGACCCAGAGGGATGTATGGAACTCGCCTTTACAACCCCTACTCTGCACACTGGAAAAGTAAGAATGCGTAACAATCCAGGGACATAGAAGGATTATACTTACAAGGTTTCAGTTTGGCCAAAAACAAGGCTTTTGGGGATGTTATTGGCTACAAGTAACTGACCACATGAAGTAAATGGAGTTAGGAACTAGGTGTGCAATGAAGACCAACACACTGGAACATGGGGCATAGACTGGGAGCAACAGAGAACTATAGTGGGAAGAATAGAGTCAATGTAACCTGAGTTCCTATTGAATGTTTGCGATTTAAGAGTTGTTAATCACAGTTTTTAATTGGTTGACTTCTCCAGCAAAAGCAGAAAAATATCTATATCACATTTTTGCTATGAGTACTGCATAAAATTATGTATGTATAGCAGGTACTACAGTGCCTAGTGCTAAGTGGGTACACAGAATATGATTATTTGTTTTGTGAAAAAGCCTTGATATTTCAGAATAGAAGCATAAATACTAGGACTTGAGCTCTACCTGTAAAATTACAGGGAGTGTTAAAGCCTAAATCCTGAGATTAAAGGGAGCCATCCATCACCCAAAGAGACTAGGAAGTGGAATTTAGTTGCAGAAACACAGAAAGTTAGAGTAATAAGTTGTGTGGTACTGACAACAAAGCTATCTTTTTTCAGAGTTGTCTTCTGAGACAGTGGTTCCTTTCATATGCCACAGAGGGTGAGGACTTGGATTTTCCTGAAGATAGAGCTGAGCTTACATTAGAGGGCACTTTTCACACCCAAACCTCCCAGGAGCTGAGCTGTGCAGCAGTCGAAAACCTACTAGCTTGTGGCTGGGCGTGGTGGCTCATGACTGTAATCCTAGCACTTTGGGAGGCTGAAGTGGGAGGATCATGAGGTCAGGAGTTCGAGACCAGCCTGACCAACATGGTGAAACCCCCGTCTTTACTAAAAATACAAAAATTAGCCAGGTGTGGTGGCACACACCTGTAATCCCAGCTACTCGGGAGGCTGAGGCAGGAGAATTTCTTGAAACCAGGAGGCAGAGGTTGCAGTGAGATGAGATCATGCCATTGCACTCCAGCCTGGGCGACAGAGTAAGACTCTGTCTCAAAAAAAGAAAAAGAAAAAGAAAACCTATTTTTAGCTTGCGATCATTACTGGTGGGCTGGTGATGGCTTCTTGAATCAAGAATAAGAATGAATCCATTACCTGGAGTTTGTGACACTGGAAAGACTATGTTCATTTCACTCATTTATTTACCTGCATACTGGATATACACAGGGATTTGGAAGGCATTCTGAGAAGATCAGAATGATTAATGGAAGCAACTCACTGAGTTATGGAGAAAGATTGCAGGAATTTAAAATGTATTGTTTAGTTAAGGATTAGTTGTCTAAAGATATGTTAATAGTCTCCCAGTTGCCTGACAGTTAAAAATAATATGCTGTCCTTCATAAGCAAATTTAAAATTACTCGCCCATCAACAGTAGAACATGTACTTAAAGTTATTTTTCTCAGGGCTGAGAATAGCTTCTAGCAAATTAAAAAAAAAAAGAAATCCTTCCTTCAATTCCTCTTATAAACCATAGAATTCATGTAATGAGGCAGCATGGATAGAAAAAAAAAAGATAAACACTCTAACTTTAATAGAGACTGTCTTTGATCTTTTACCGTTGAAAGTTTTTTGTCCCCCTCACACCAACTAATTCACCAATTCTCTGATTCTCCAACACCAACTAGGTTTCAACAATTCAATTCAATTTCATTCTGACACTATCTACTTAGAGTGTCAGATCAGACATGTTAAAGGGACAAGACTGCCTCCACTTCGGACACTAGTTAGTTTCACCTGTGCTTCTGACTAAATGACTATAAGTTGAGAGTTCCCATGACCCCATCCTCACATTTGATTATTTGCTAAATGGCAACACAGAATTTAAAACAAAAAACAAAAACAACTTTACTTACATTGACCGATTTTTTTATAAATACTACAACTCAGAACAGCCAAAAGAAAGAGACGCACAGGGTAAGATGAGGGAGGAAGGAAATGCGGAGCTTCCGTGCCCTTTCTGGGTGCACACTTCCTTTACTTCGATATATTCACCAACCCAGAAACTCTAAACCCTGTCATTTAGGTTTTCATCAGCCATTGGTGAACAGCTTAATCTACAGATCCTTTCCCATTCCTGGAGGCTGGGGAAAGTGGGGCTTATAGTTAACCAATTCTTGGTCTTTTTGGTGATCAGCTTCTATCCTGAAGGTATGCGCCCACCAAGAGTTTCCTCATTAGGGCATAAAAGTCTCCATCAGCCTTTTCACTCAGAAAATTCCAAGAGTTTTAGAAATTCTGTGCCAGGAAGCAGGGACAAATAACACGTGTTTTTTTCTTTTCTTTTCTTTTCTTTCTTTCTTTTTCTTTTTCTTTTTTTTTTTTTTAGACGGAGTCTTGCCCTGTCGCCCAGGTTGGAGTACAATGGCATGATCTTGGCTCACTGCGACCTCCGCCTCCCGGGTTCAAGTGATTCTCCTGCCCCAGGCTCCCGAGGAGCTGGGATTACAGGCACGTACCACCACGTCCAGCTAATTTTTTGTATCTTTAGTAGAGATGGGGTTTCTCCATGTTGGCCAGACTGGTCTGAAACTCCTGACCTCCTCATGATCTGCCCACTTCAGCCTCCCAAAATGCTGGGATTACAGAAGGGCCAAGTGTTTTCCTATGATACCACAATTGTATACCAACCCACAGAATTAGATGATCACAAACAAGGTGAAATACTAGGCCACCAATTAATATACTTCACAAACACACACACACACACATACACACACACATCCTGTTGTAGCTCCATATCAAATGTTCACGTTTGCCCCATTTCTTACGGTTTCTTACAGTTATATATGGTCATATAGCCAGAATTCTCTATTCCCCACAGACACTTGAACTTTGGCTTATCCCCATACCTGAGGAAGCGCTCAAATACAGAACATACCCTGCTCATTAGGTCATCCCAAGAATCAGCCGACTACCCCAGGTACATTTCCTGTCGTGGTGCCTGTCATGCTATCTACTCACTCCTCATTGTTTGTCTAATTTCCCCTTAGACATTTCTGCAAAGTTCTGCTCACTCCTGTAAAAGAAAAACTTTTTTTCTGTTTGATTTTGCATTTCTTTTCATTTGACACTTCTTTTTTTTTTTTTTTTTTTTTTGAGACGGAGTCTGGCTCTGTCGCCCAGCCTGGAGTGCAGTGGCCGGATCTCAGCTCACTGCAAGCTCCGCCTCCCGGGTTTACGCCATTCTCCTGCCTCAGCCTCCCGAGTAGCTGGGACTACAGGCGCCCGCCACCTCGCCCGGCTAGTTTTTTTGTATTTTTTAGTAGAGACGGGGTTTCACCGTGTTAGCCAGGATGGTCTCGATCTCCTGACCTCGTGATCCGCCCGTCTCGGCCTCCCAAAGTGCTGGGATTACAGGCTTGAGCCACCGCGCCCGGCCCCATTTGACACTTCTTAAAACAAGTGCGAATAATGCTAAAATCACTTCAAATGTCAACATCAGCATCAAGTCTATCAGGACAAAATGAAACTAATAATTAAACAATTATATCCTAGACTTAGGCAATGCAAAATTGGCCATCTGAAGTCTTTTGAATTTATAAAGGTGCTTTTTGTAAGGTGCTTTTTACAAACCGGGTTCTACAGTGAAGGAAAGGTAAAAATACATCATTTAAAAAATAACATTTGGCTACATACCAAGGGAAATTTTCTTAAAATTTCATTACTTCATTTTTATGAGTTCTCATTTACGTAGAATTACATCATTTTATATCATCTGTAGCTCACTTGTATAAGCCAAATCAGACATCATCCGGCCCAATCTCTTCTAAAGAATATACAAATACATAATTTTTATTAGAAAATAAAAATTTGGAATACTTCACAAATTTGCATGCCATTTTTTGCAGGTATATGCTAGCCTTCTCTGTATTATTCCAATTTTAGTTGATTTGCTGTCTAATTGAACACAGAATCTCTTTTTATTATTATTACAAGGATAGTTGAGATTCAGGGGCTACATTGAGAGGACGGCCAGTTCATCACCTCTTTAAAATAAAAATAATTCTTTGCATTACCCCCTAAAAGTCATCTGGATAGGGAAAAATGAATTATGTCATGAAGGTGACATTTTTTACCATTGGAGCTTTGCATGATAAAACAATACGGTGAAAGAGAATGTTGACTTTTATATGGATTTTAGCTGTGTAAATGGATTTAGCAACTTTATTTGAGGAAATAGTTCCATTTACTAAACTAATATCAATAAGTTGATTACTTGAAAATTATATTAATTATATTATTATATAAAATTATAGTATATAAAATTATATAAATAATAATATATATTATTTAATATATATTTAATATATATATTATTTAATATATATAAATAATATATATAATAATATATATATATAAAATTATATAAAATTATATTAATTATATTAATGAAACAAATATATTTTCTGATAATGTTTATTTAATGACAACAGACAATTTTACATGTCTTACAAATGCAAAAACAATGAAAAAATACCTCCGTTTCTTTTTGTGCTATCTTGTTCTTATTATAGTCTTTTCTTCAAAACAATTTTGTCCAGGCAAAAAAGTTAAACTAGATGAAAAATTAAAAGTTAAACTAGATGAAAAATCCAGTGTTATTTTTGGACTTAGTAAAGCCACTGTGCATTGTTTGCACCAAAACAGCAATTGTACATTGATAGCAGAAAACCTGGAATCCTCATTGTAAATGGAAACATAAGTAGAAAAACAATATCATACTAATACATGTGCCTTTGATTCTATTGCAGACTTAAATAGAAAGCATGAACAAGATTCCATTGCATAACTAAATAGTAAGTTGAACAAGATTCCACTGTATAACTACATAAGATGCAGGAACAATGAACAGCAAAAAAAGTTTGTAAACTTTATAAATAATTGATCAGATGTGAGGTGGATCTGCCTGCTACATGGGTCACCCCATTGATTGCCAGGTTGACCTGACCGATCCAGCTGGCTCAGCCAGTGTCCCCTGCCTCCTTCATGGCTCCATGTTGGATGCTCATGGAGGATGAGGATGATGTGCTCATTAAAGGACTGTTCTTCTGTTAAGGGTATAAATGATTAGTTACTAAAATTTATGAATAAAACGAATACACAAAAACTCAATTGAATTGCATAAATATTTCTCATATAACGTGACTAGAAACGTCCTCTCTTCCTAAATGGATTTTATGTCATGTGAAATATTTACATGACATTTACATTCATTTACATTCATAACTCATTTACATTCATAACTTTACTACTGGTTGTACATTCATAACTTTGCTACTGGTTGTAATTTACATTTACATTCATAACTTTACTACTCATTTACATTCATAAGTAAATTTACATTCATAACTTTACTTCTGGTTGTAATTCACATATTACATTCATAACTTTACTACTGGTTATAATTCACGTATTATTGCTAAATCAAGCAGTCATTTAAAAAATATGGTCAGAAACTAATTTAAGAAAGAATATTTGTCTTTTTTATATATTTTTCAAAAGAATATTAGGTATAAATAAGTAAAAACTCACTGAAGTTTCTTAAATGGGTGTTATTTTCAAAGTTAAACTATTCAGATTTATTAGTGATTCTGTCAGTTGTTTATATAAAATCACATTTCTGGTTTCACCTTCATTCTAAATTTTTAACTTACACAAAAGGAGCAGCTCTTCTGAATGTAAAAAATATGCTATTATAAACCATCTGTATTTCTGTTAATGTTGAAAAATATGAGAAAGAGTAAAATAATTTGCATATAGATACAGACACATTTCATTCTCACTTTTAACCTAAATGAACTTATTTTGGTCAGTTAATTCACTGGGAGATATTGTGAGTTGTGTATATCAATCAACTCAAGGAATCTTGCAGAAAAAAAAGGCTCCATCTACCTTTCACTTTGCAGAAACAACTTGAGCTTAGATGGACTCTTTGATTAGAAGATCAAAATGTTTAACGAACATAAATGCATGTTCTGGACGTTGAAATACCTCATATTGCTATAGTATCAGGGTCAGCAATGAACTTGATATAAGTAGTTGTTCTCAAATATAAGTTACTTGGTACTCAAAGGTAATCCACAAGCAAGAACATCAGCAACAGTTGAAAACATATCAAAAATGTAAAATCCTTTATTAAACTTATTAAAAATGCCTCCCCTCCAAACTACTAAACTGGAATCTGCATTTTAACAGGTCCTTTGTATACATATGAAATTTGAGAAACACCAAGGTTATGTGCTTTAACAGCACAGAGGGATGCTTTAAAAGAGACCTTTTTGTATATGGAATTTAACTGATGCGTGTTTTTCCAATCCTGAGACTATATGGGATCTCTGAAGGGATAAAATAAATGAATCTTAAATGTTCACATAATCTGCCAATTTCTTGTCCCATAACTTCTCTAATTTGAGGGAAAATATTATTTCACTCATTTGCTCTTCTTTATTAGTATTTTCTCTCAGGAAACCAAATAAAAAAAGTATAAAAGACATTTCTCATTTTCTGCCATTTTCAAAATATAAGTCAAATCTTGATCCAGGCAACAAAAGACAATTTAATAATTGACAGTCAGTTTAACCAGAGAGAATTTGCCTTTAATGTCAAAAATACAAATCCACCAATTTCTTCAATTGTCAAGAAATTTTTATTAACATTGGCCCACAATGAATTCTTTCATACTTCTTCCTGTTTTCCATTCCCAATGCTATTCCACTGGTTTACACCATAATCATTATCATCCCAATTTCCACAATACTACCTAACTAGTTTCTGAATTTTCACACAATTCTCTCTGATCCATTTTGTATAGTGTAGCCATAGTAAAATTTCTGAAATAGGAAACTGATCATGTTATCCTCTGCTTGAAACTCTTCAAATGTTTTCATTTTTAGGAAAAGGCTCAAACTCTGCAATAGCCTTCAGTAAATACCCCTAGTGATCATAGCTTTGCTCTCCTTCGGTCTAGTCTCTTTGCTTCCATCTCTTGTACTCCGCACTCCACACTCTAGGCATATCAAATTACTGTCACTTTCACAAGCTCACCTTTTCAGATTTGGCATCCTGCTACTTCAATTTAGCTCTTTCCTTATATTATATATAAAATAATATATACCGTATATGTGATGTCCAAAATAACACATAGTTTCTTTTCTCATCCTAAGTGCCACTTCAACTAGGAAGCCCATCATAATAAAATACATCTTGTGTAGATTTCATAGCACCCTACAATTCTCTACCTTCACACATACTGCACTATATTAAAACACCCAATTATTTGTAGAGATTTGTGAAAATATTGTTTACCTAATTTTAGCAGATTACCTCTTAAACCGTCCATTTTATTAAAAACCAGTCTGATTTAGGTGATTATAGAACAACGAATAAAAAGCAGGTAAACTACAATGATAAAAAGTGAACAGGAATTTGTGGCAGGACTAAACACCAAAAGAGAGGAGAATATCAAAATAAAATAGAGGCCTAGTGATGATTATCTGGAGATAGACTTTATGGAGAAAGTTGACTATCTTTTGAGACTTAATGAAATTTCTTTCAGTTTCCTAAGCTATGTCTTACGAAAAACTCAATACCTTTCTCCAAATGCTTTGTGAATTGCCTCTCCCTGCAATTTTTGTTCCCGTGTCTGTTTCCTAGTTCCTTCTTCTGCTGAAAGTTATACATCTCATTTTCGCAACTCTTTTCTCTTAGCTTTCTATCAACCCATTTGTAGAATGTAGCTCTTATCAGTAGATATAGTCCATTTTAGAAATTTGGAAATAACAAATGTGTTTTTCACAGCAGAACTTAAACAAATATTAAATATCTTATGATAATTATTATTATTTTGCAGGAACTTTGTTCTTGATGAAGAATTGTTATAGGTTGGACATGGTGGCTCATGCTTGTAATCTTAACACTTTGGGAGACCAAGGAGAAAGGATCATTTGAGTCCAGGAGTTCAAGACCAGTGTGGATAACATAGGGAGATATCATCTCTACAAAAATAAAAATAAATAAAAAATTAAAAAATTGCATCCTGGTGTGGTGGTGCATGCCCATGGTCCAGGCTACTTAAGAGGCTGAGGTGGAAGGATCACTTGAGGCTGAGAGGTCAAGGTTGCATAAGCTATAATCACACCACTGAATGCCAGACTGAGCCACAGAGAACCTGTCTCAAAAAAAAAAAAAAAAAGAAAAAAGAAAAAAGAAAAAAAAAGGATTTCTATACCAGTTATTTGGTCACCGTGCAAATCTCATGGACTGGAAGATTCACCCATGTTAAAAATGTTCATATTACCCAAAGCATCTACAGATTCAATGCAATCCCTATCCAAATACCGAAGACATTCTTCACAGATGTAGGAAAAAAAATTCTAAAATGTATATGGAACCACAAAAGACCTGCCTAGCCAAAGCTATCCTAAGCAAAAAGAATAAAACTGGAAGAATCACATTACCTGACTTCAAATTATACTACAGAGCTATATAACTGAAAGAGCATGGCACTGGCATAAAAACAAACATACAAACCAATGGAACAGAATAGAGGACCCAGAAACAAATTTGCATATCTACAGTGAATTCATTTTTGACAAAGATGTCAAGAGCATACATTGGAGCAAGAATAGTCACTTCAATAAATGGTGCTGGGAAAAATTCATATGCAGAAGAATGAAACTAGACCCTTATCTCTCATCATATACAAAAATGAATTAAAAATGAATTAAAGACTTAAATCTAAGATGACAAACTATGAAGCTACTAAAAAAAAAAAAAAAAAAAAAAAAAAAAAAAAAAAAAAAAAAAAAAAACTTTGGAGAAACTCTCCAGTACATTGATCTGGGCAAAAATTTCTTGAGCAAATACCTCGTAAGCACAGGCAACCAAAGCAAACATGGACGAAGGGGATCACATCATGTTAAAAAAGCTTCTGCACAGCCAAACATACAATCAACAGAGTGAAGAAACAACCCACAAAAATGGGAGAAAAGATTTGCAAACTACCTGTCTTACAAGAGATTAATAACCAGAATATATAAGGAACTCAAAGAGCTCCATAGGAAAATAATCTAATAACCCAGTCAAAAAATTGGAAAAAAGATTTGAATAGACATTTCTCCAAAAAAGACATACAGATGACAACCAGACATATGAAAAGGTGCCCGACATCATTGATCATCAGAGAAATACAAATTGAAACTGCAATGAGATATCATCTCACCCTTTTTAAAATGGCTTATATCCAAGAGACAGGCAATAACAAATGTTTGTGAGGATGTGAAGAAAAGGAAACCCTTGGACACTCTTGGTGGAAATGTAAATTAGTAAAACCACTATGGAGAACAGTCTGGAGATTCCTCAAAAAACTAAAAATTGAGCTACCATGTGATCCAGTAACCCCTCTGCTGAGTATATACCCAAAAGAAAAGAAATCAGTATATCAAATAGATATCTGCACTCCTGTGTTTGTTGCAGCACTGTTTACAATAGCTAAGATCTAGAAGCAAACTAAGTGTCCATCAACAGATGAATGAATAAAGGAAATGTGGTACATATACACAATGGAGTACTATTCAGCCATAAAAAAGAATGAGATTCAATCATTTGCAACAACATGGATGGAACTGGAGATCAGTATGTTAAGAAAAATAAGCGAGGAACAGAAACACAAACATTGCATGTCCTCGCTTACTTGTGGGATCTAAAAATCAAAACAATTGGACTCATGGACATGAGTTCAAGAGTGAAAGGATAGTTACCAGAGGCTGGGAAGGGTAGTGGTGTACGTGGCTGAGGGAGAGGTAAAGATGGTTAATGGGTACAAAAAAAACAGAAAAAATGAAAAACACCTACTATTTCATAACACAATAGAGTGGCTATAGTCAATTACATGCTTAAAAATAACTTAAGGAGTGTAATTGTGTGGTTTGTAACTCAAAGGATAAATGCTTGAGGGGATGGATACCCCCATTCTAGTTGATGTGCTTATTTCAAATTGCATGCCCATATCAAAACATATCATGTACTCTACAAATATATACATCAACTATGTAACCACAAAATAATAAAAAATAAAAATAACAACGAATAAATACTCAAATGGCTTCACCTAAAAGGAGCATTTGCTTTTAGGGAACACCTATCCCAAAACTGTATCCTAAACTTAGTGATATTAAAATTTTCAAATTTTCTTCCAGCTCAGAAAAACTATCCCCCAGTTTTTCCCCATGGAAATGAAAACATTCATTTGAGAAGGCAAATATCTATACTACTGGTGGCCTTATTTTTGTTCTTGTTCCAATATCATATATGTCGGAGTTACCTAAAAGATTTAGAAATAATCATCAGAATTTAAGCCCCCACAGAAAAGAATTTTGTATCTTCAATACTGCATCCTCATTATCTATAGTAAGGCTAGGCAAAGTATAGTGATATAACAAAAATTATAAAATGAATGAGTGAAAGAACCTTCCTAATCCAACAAATTGTTGGGGTTCTTCATTTGATAACCACTAGGGAGAGTGCAAACAAAATTAACAACAACAACAACAAACCATGAAAGAGCTGGGAAGGTTTCAAATAGGAGAAAAAAAAAAAAACAAGAATATAGGAAAACAATGGAACGTATTACCCATTTTTCCCCTCTCTGAATATGAACTATGTGACAGCAATTGTCTTTGAGGCATTTGAACATAATAAACAGAGGAGAGACTTAGAATATGAGTCCCAAGACTGCCAAGGGTAAAATTTTTAGTCAAAAAGCATATAGGTCTTCAAGCCTAGATCTTTGGAGAAAAGGTCTTGATTTTGGGATACGGATCAGTTATTTTAAATCTATCAAATGTATGTAATATTAATAAATATTTACAAGGTTGCAATATTCTGGATATTTCTGCAAAAAGTTGATTTTGATTTTTTAATGCTAATTAATGCTGAAGGAGTAAATAGGAGGATACCAGATATTTATATTTTGGTAGTCAGGAGCAGGACCAGCTACATAATTTGTGAGGACCAGTTAAAAAATAGAAATGTAGGCTCCTTTATAAAAATTATTGGAAATTTAACAACATCAACAGTAGCACATTAAACCACATATAAGACCCTTTTGCATACCCATAAAGCTGACTGTGGTTGGGAATAATACTAAGTGCAATGAAATATGCTAAAATGGTGATCATCTATGTCTTTGTGACAAAACATTTTTGACACAAAATTATTTACCTAAAAATCTACTTGAATAACAATTTAATGTTATATTATTTTGCCTCAGCATTAACTTCCTTTATTACTGAATTTAACTGTATCTTTCCTCTTTGGAAATGGGAAAATTAGAGACACCATTAGATGATAACATCTTCTGATTAAAAGTTCCTTGATGATCAAAGTAATGAAAAAAAAGATAATTAACATTTATGAACCAATTAGTATGTGCTAGATGCTACAACTACCTAGGCTCATTAATCCTGAAGTAAAAATTTTCCGGTTATCAGCATACATTCATGTGTAATTAATGAAGTAATTAACAAATGTAAGTAACTTGCCAAAGTATCACACAACCAATAGATGACTAATTAAGAATCAATACCGAGATTTGTTTAGTATGAAAAAGGAGAAACTTCTCTAATTCTTCTTAGAGCATTCTAGTTGTCTCTTCTTTTTCTCCTATTCCCCAGGGAAAATGAAGTTATTAATATGATTGATTATATCCCAAGGCATTAACTGTGTAGTAAAAAGCTTAAATTTGTTATTTTCTCTGTTTTCTTTCCCCTTGTGACATACAATTTTTTGATACTTCCTCTCTCTCTTTCTATTTCTCTCTAAATTGTATAAATTCAGATGCTCAGATTTAGATCTATGTAAGTGGGAAACTTCATTTATGTACTAAACTTAAATGTCCTTTTACTGAGCTTTTTATTGCTGCACTGAGTTCTTGCAAAGTGGTTGTCAAAAACCTGTTCTGTTATTGCATTTGGGTTCTCAGGTAGAAAAATGGAATGATGTATAAGGTGGTGTTTATATAGTTTTGCATCTTTATTCATAGCATCCAGCTTCATACTTAACTTCCCTTTACATCCATATAGTGTGTGATACGCACTTACAGTTTTGTTTTTAGGATTAAATAATGTAATGAATCCATAGTGCCTGGCACATCCATTCTACTTGACAAAAGCAACTACAATAATAATGACATATCTATTTCAGGATGGGGAATGAGCCTATGAAAATACATACTTGGAACAATTGAATTAGAAAAAAACTATTGATTTGCAAATTGAATAGGATAAGATTATGAAAGTTAGCTTTGAGAATGTGATAAGAAAGAGAATAAGAGATACATGTGACATTTCAAAGTTTGAACTGTCTGATGATAGTCAATTACATTAGGAAAGCTAGGCCTTTTCAACTAGAAATGATTCGTAGAAGAATTTTATCAACTTGACATTTATGAAAGCTACATTTGATAATATATGACAAAATATGGCAAATACTCTAGTTTCTTGTGTCTCCATAAAAGCTCAAAATGTGACTTTCACTCAATGAATATGTTTCTATGGAAACTAACATAAATAATGTATATATACTATTTTCTAATCATCTAGCTTAGTACAGGACTAGAATTTCAAAGGCTGAAACAAGTAAAATTTATTTAATATCTTAACTGTGTCAAGTAAGAGTTAGAAGACATGGGCCACATTAAAATTCTTCTGAAGAACTCAGTATGTCAGTATTCTATTTGTTGAATAAATGGTGACCTATATATTTTAAAGAAAATATATGTAAGAATTAATTGACATGCTATTGTAAAAGTTTAGGAGTTTTACTTGAATTCTCCTTCAGACAGATGGCTATTTCATTTTAAAAAGACAGAAGACACAGGAGTGCATGTGGTGAGACAAAGTATTTTATTATTTTTCCTCCAAAAAAGTTTTGATTTTAGTTAGGTACTTAGACATGTGCAGTTTGAGATCCAAAGTTCAGCACCATAAATCTTAGAGCAGACCATCTGGAGCTAAAAATATTTAAGAACAGGTGTTATAAATTGTCCATTTATGTTCATATAGGAGCAAGATGGTAGTAGAAAATCTGCTTTCAAGTAGAAGTACATCTTGATGGCCATTTCAGAATAAATTATCTGCCAAATATACTCTTAAATGTATGAAAAAATTTTGTCATGTAGGTGAGGTCGCTTACGAGCATCTGTTTACATTTGGAAAATTTCAAGTTAAGTTTCCATTTTAGAATATTTGTTGCTTGATAGATCATTTTACAGGAAATATTTACCAGGAGATTTTTCTTTAGGTCTCTTTTCTTAGTAACATAAAGCTCTTTTGTCAGAGAATAATTAATATGTCTTCTTACTTATTATGGCAGGGATACCCAACAACCCCTTATTTGCAAATATCTTTATTTTATATACAATCACCTCTTTGCATTCATAGAGGATTGGTTCTAGAACTCCCCGAGGATACAAAAATCAATGGGTACACAAGTCCCTTATATAAATAGTGTAGTATCTGCATATAGCCTTAGGTGTAGTATGTGTATATAGTCTTTAAATCATCCCCACATTACTTATAATACTTAAAACAATGTAAATGATATCCTTGAACAATGTGGCAGGTCAGGAATGCTGACTCCCCATGTAGTCAAAAATCCACATATAGTTTTTGACTCCCCAAAAACTTAACTACTGTTGACTAGAAGCCTTACCAATAACATAAACAATTGCACACATTTTATATGTTATATACATTATATGCTGTATTCTCCCCATAAATTAAGCTAGGAAAAAATAAAATGTTATTAAGAAAATCATAAGAAAAGAAAGTATATTTACTATTCATTAAGTGGAAGTGAATCATCATAAAGGTTTTCATCTTCATATTTTCACATTGGACAGGCTGAGAGGGAGGAGGGAAAGGAGGAGTTGATCTTGCTGTCTCAGGCACGGCAGAGTAGAAGGGGTGGAGGAGGCAGGAGAGGCAGGCAAACTCAGTGTGACTTTACAGAAGTTCATTGTAATTTCTGTCTAACTTTTGTGCATACATTACTAATCCTTTCCCCACTGCTTGCTTTACTTTCAGTGTCTGTGTCACGGAAGGGACCATGTCATAAAAGAAGTCAAAAGCAGTCTTGAATAATCGGAACAATTCTGCTAGATTCTCTAATGTCAGTTTGTTTCCTGGTGCTGCTGCTTCTAATTCTTTTTCCTCATCATCTGGCACTGGCTCAAAAGCACACAACCCATCTCCATCAAGTCATCTGTTAATTCCTCTGGAGAGGTGTCTATTAGCTCTTAAATTTTTTTTAAGATCCATATCTTGAGTCCCTTCTGCCTCCCCCCCCCTTTTTTTTTTTTTTTTTTGCCATATCCAAAATCTCTTTCATGATTTCCTTGATTGGCTTTGTTGTAAATTAGACAGTCACGCCAAACATCTGGACACAGTTTTCCCTAGGAGGAGGACTTTATTATTTTGGATTTAATGACTTTCATGGCTTTTTCTATAACAGCAATGGCATCTTTAATGGTGTAATTCTCCCAGACTTTCATTATGTTTTCTCTGTGAGAGTTCCTTTTTATAGCATTGAGAATCTTTTCCATAAAGTACCATACATAATGAGCCTAAAAATCCTTATGACCTCCTGATCTGGAAGCTGAATTCGAGACTTTGGGAAAAGTAGACCACTTCGAAGGCTTCAGTGATGATCTCACGGGGTTCTGGGTGGCCAGGGACATTGTCTAATATCAAAAGAACTTTAAAAGGTAGTCCCTTACAGGCAAAGTACTTCCGGACTTCAGAGACAAAGCATCAATGAAACCAATCCAGACAAAAACTTTCTTGTCCAAGTCTTCTTGTACAACCAAAAGGCTGGCAGCTGGTATTTATCTTTTCTCTTCAAGACTGGGGAATTAGTATCTTTTTAGATTATGGCAGTTCTGACCATAAACCCAACTGCATTTGCACAAAACAGTAGAGTTAGCCTATCCCTTCCTTCCTTCCTTAAATTCTGCTGCTTGCTTCTCTTCCTTACCAATGAACATCCTTTGTGGCTTTTTTTTTTCCCATAATGCAGCACTTGTGCCTGTATTAAAAGCCTGTTTGAGCAGATATCCTTTGTCCTCAATTATTTTCTTCTTTTGTAATTGTATTTAATTAATTGTATTTAATTTTAATTTTTATAGATTTTTTGTTTCAATAGCTTTTGGGGTAGAAGTGATTTTTTTGTCACATGGATGAATTGTATAGTGGTGAAGTCTGAGATTTTAGTGCGCCTGCTACCCAAATTTCTTAATGGCATCTGGGAATTTGCCTGCTGCCTCTTGGTTGGCAGAAACTACTACTCCTATTATTTTCATATTTTTTAATCCAAATCTCCATTTAACATTATTAAACCATCTTTTGCTGGCATTAAATTTTACAGCTTTAGATCCTTCCCTTTCTTTTGCTTCAAGTTGTCATATAATGACTTCACTTTTTGTCAAATTATATTAAAGTATAGAGGTGTGTCTTTGTGTGTGTGTGTGTGTGTGTGTGTGTGTGTGTGTGTGTGACGGAGTCTCCCTCTGTCGCCCAGGCTGGAGTACAGTGGCGCCCCCTCAGCTCACTGCAACCTCTGCCTCCCGGGTTCAAGTGATTCTTCAGCCTCAGCCTCCCAAGTAGCTGGGACTACAGGCGTGTGTCACCACACCTGTCTAATTTTTTGTAGTTTTAGTAGAGATGAGGTTTCACTGTGTTAGCCAGAATGGTCTCGATCTCCTGACGTCCTGATCCACCCGCCTTGGCCTCCCAAAGTGCTGGGATTACAGGTATGAGCCACTACGCCCGGCCAGGTGTGCTATAGCAATTTGAGCCTCATATAAAAACTACATTTTCAAAACAAGATGAGATAAGAGGATACTTTGCAAAAAGTGCAAGGTTTTCACATCTGTTGGGATAACTGCAGCAAGGGCTTCATAAATTTTCTTTTCTTTTTTTTTTTTAATTCCAATGGTCCTTACACTAGATTAATTTATCTTGAAATAGTGGGCAACTGCAGCCGCAGACTTCAACATACAGCACATATCAAACAAAGTGATGTTTTCTTGTAATGTCATGACTTTTCTATGATTCTCGGGACCACTTCGAGCATCACTAATGGCATTTTGTATGAGTCTCATGCTGTTATTCAAGGTTCACCGTCTTGCACTAAACATGATGAAAATATGTGAGAACTCTAGGAGATCACTTTTTATTGCAGTACACAATTTACTGGAGAGATGAACTGCTCACATGGAGATTATTAACATTTCATGGCTTTTTTTTTTTTTATTTTATTTTTTTGAGCTGAAGTCTTGCTCTGTCACCAGGCTGGAGTGCAGTGGTGCGATCTCGGCTCACTGCAACCTCTGCATCCCAGGTTCAAGCGATTCTTCCGCCTCAGCCTGCTGAGTAGCTGGGACTACATGCAGGTACCACCACGCCCATCTAATTTTTGTATTTTTAGCAGAGATGAGGTTTCACCATGTTGGCCAGGATAGTCTTGATCTCTTGACCTCATGATCTGCCTGCCTCGGCCTTCCAAAGTGCTGGGATTACAGGTATGAGCACCGTGCCCGGCCTCATTGCATGACTTTTAAGCTGATATTGGCAACACTTGAGTTCACCACAACAGCAACAGGAAGTGGCTACCAAATTATTATAGTAGTATAATATGTACTACAGTTAATTTTATGCAGTTGTAATTTAATAGTGCATCTTAACATTTGTTTACATTTATCTCAACTGTGAATGGTACCATGTAGATCTGTGTTGATATGTGTAATATTTTATCAACTTTAACTTGTTATCATAAAACTGTATATTTTGTGGTAGTAAATGATAAAACAAGTATCTACATTGATTTTACACACTCATGACATACCTAACTTTTTCTTACTTTTTTCTGTATTTCTAGGCTATGCAGTTCATCTGAGTTTTTTTTTCAAACTGTGGCAAATCTAAAAAAAAATTCCAGTATATATATTGAAAGAAGTTTTCACAGAAGTAAACTTACACAGTTCAAACGTGTGATTATTCAAGGATCAGCTGTCATTGCTATACTGTATGGTTTAGGAAACAACAGCTTTAAAAGACTATACAATATTCTGTGCAGACACAACCATTTTTTGAGTATTTCTGATCCACAGTTGGTTGAATTTAGAGATGTGGAATCCGTTGATATGGATGGATGATTGTACTTCCTTTTCCTTTCTACCTCAAGGAAGAATTTGTATATATTTTGTTGGGAAACTTTTTATCATCTTAATACATAGAAAGACTTTGGAGCCGGGCGTGGTGGCTCATGCCTGTAATCCCAGCACTTTGGGAGACCGAGGCGGGTAGATCACAAAGTCAAGAGATCGAGACCATCCTGACCAACATGGTGAAACCCAGTCTCTACTAAAAATACAAAAATTAGCTGGGCGTGGTGGTGCGCACCTATACTCCCAGCTACTTCAGAGACTGAGGCAGGAGAATTGCTTGAACCTGGGAGGCGGAGGTTTCAGTGAGCTGAGATCGTACCACTGCACTCCAGCCTGGCAACAGAGCAAGACTCCGTCTCAAAAAAAAAAAAGACTTTGGTTGGCAGAATTGTTTTATTTCCTCAACAACACCATTGTCCACATAAGGTAGACAAGCCAATCTATGGTATGTGCAAGTCAGCTAACATCCAGTGAATGCAGAGCTTGGGAAAAAGAAATGCTGGTCTTGTTTTATCCTGGAATCTTATTGCTCCAAAATTCTGCTACATTATTCTATTGCCCAAAGTCTAATTACAAAAATTATTATATTTTTTTTTATTTCTATGCACAAATTGGAGTTTTGTCTTTTGAAATCAAAGACTTCACACTAATTTTCTAGTTAAATAGGTACTGTGCCCTCCTATACGAAAAGCACCATGCTAGGTGTTGAGGTTTGAATTTACAAAGACAAATAAAACTTAGAATTATCCATGAAGAATTTGAAGCCAGATATGAAAAGAAGAAAACTCTAAAATTGAGTATGAAAACATCCAAAGTTCAGGAATATAAGAATTGCTACTGAAACAGAGAGAAATTATATAAATATAATTTCCTGAGGGTTTCCTGAGCCAGGGAATTATGTGCCATTCTTCTTGTTCTTCACTTTCTAAACCCAATCTTTTTAACAGGTTTTGTCCATTCTATGTCTTCAACCCTTTGGACTTTTCTTTATTTCATTTTCTTTCCTTTTTTAGCATGTGTATTGTGTATATTTTGCATATAAGTAATTGTAATTGTATTGTACTATTCTTAAATAGTATTTAAGAGCATGACCTCGAGAATCCCTAGTGCACAAATCACACGTCTACCACTTAGATGTTTTATTTGGGGTGAGTCATTTAAACGTTCTGCTTTTTGGTTTCCACATTGGTTAAATACGGCTGAAAACAATACTTACTTCAAAAAGTTAGATCTAAATAAGGTGCATTATTTCAGCATCCAGCAAAATAGCTGGTATACAGTAAGAGCTCAATTAATGTTACTTGTTTTGTGTTATTGCCACAGTTTGTTACTTGTTTCATATTCTCAGATTCCAACCTCATTCATCCATCACCGATCATCTGGACTTATTTGAATAAAATATACATACGATCATTTCATTTACCTACCTATGGCTCATCAGGAACTCCCATTTGCCTTCAAGATGAACTCATTTTTTTTTTTTTTGAGAGCATGATAGGTCTTTTATCATCAGTACAGTGTTATAAATCAGGAAATCACAATATATAGCGTACATTACTGTTCTTTTATGTGCTTATTTTGCAAAATCAAGCTCTACTATTGAAATTTGGTAATATATGTATTAACATTATATAACTCTGTGTGGAGGGAGAATATGGCATATTGGAAAAATAAAGTCTGCACTGAAAATGTGGTGTCCTGGATTGGTATTCTTGGCATACAACTGACTGCCTACGACACTTTAAGCTTCTTAATTTATCTGATTACTGTTTTCCTCAGTTGACCTTCAAGTGAAAACGGCTTAAGTTCCTTCCAGCTTTAGAATCCCCAAATCCTAATATTACTAGATGTTAGGGGTTGTATTGTGTCACTTCCAAAATTTATATGTTGAAGTCCTAACCTCCAGTACCTCAGAATGTGACTATATTTGAAGGTAGGGCCTTTTAAGAGGTGATTAAGGCCAGGTGCCGTGGCTCATGCTTGTAAACCCAGCACTTCAGGAGGCTGAGGCGGGTGGATCACTTGAGTCCAGGAGTTCGAGATCAACCTGGCCAAGGTGGTGAAACTCTGTCTCTACTTAAAATACCAAAATTTGCCAGCTGTGGTGGCAGGTGCCTGTAATCCCAGCTATTTGGGAGGCTGAGGCAGGAAAATTGCTTGAATCCATGAGGTGGAAGTTGCAGTGAGCCAGGATGGCATCACTGCATTCCAGCCTGGGCAATGAGTGAGACTCCAACTTTAAAAAAAAAAAAAAAAATGGTGATTAAGTTAAAATGAGACCATTAAGATGCAGCCTAATGCAATTTTACTGGTATGCTTCTGAGAAAAGAACATTTGGACACACAGGACACCAGTGAGATACATACACATACAAAAATACCATGTAAAGACACAGCAAAAATGCAGTCATCTGAAAGCCAAGCAGTGGGTCCTCAGAACAAATCAAACTTGGTGACACTTTGATCTTGGATGTCTAGCCTTTCGAACTGGGAAGATTATTCTGGTTGGCTCAATCTAATTACAGGCATGCCTTGGAAGTATTGGATACCTCGGAAGTATTGGGGGTTGGGCTCCAGACCACTGTAATAAAATGAACAATGGAAGTAACACATACATTTTGGTTTTCCAGTGCATAAAATGTATGTTTGCACTATACTGAAGTCTATGAAATGTGCAATAGCATTATGTTTAAAAATGTACATACCTTAATTTAAAAATATTTTATTTCTAAAATGTGCTAACAATTACCTGACGCAGAGACACAAAGTGAGCCCATGCTGTTGGAAAAATAGTACTGATACACTTGTTCCATGCAGAGTTCCCACAAACTTTCAATCTGAAAAAAATGCAGTATCTGTGAAGTTCAATAAAGCAAAGAGCAATAAAACCAGATACACCTGTACATGAGAACCAAAAGCAGAGAATCTGTCCTGGTGAGGTCAGAGAGAGAATACAAGAAGGAGGAAGAAAAGAAAGGAGACAGAGAAGGGAAGAAGGAGAAAGAGAAGAAAGGAGATTTGAAGAATGAGAGGTCTCGACGACTTATTTACTGACTTTGAAGATGAAGGAAAGTAGCCATGAACCAAGGGACATAAGCAGCCTCTGGAAGTCAGAAACAGTCCTCAGCTGATGGTGAGCAAGGACAAACTGATCTCAGACCTGCAACCACAAGAAACTCAATTTTGCCACCAACCCACTAAGGAGAAATGAATTCTTCCCTAGTTACCCCAGAAAGGGATGCGGCCTTACCTACACCTTGGTTTTAGTCTGATGAGAACTATGTCAAACTTCTGACCTACAGAACTGTAAGGAAATAAACTTGCATTGACTTAAGCTGCTGAATTTGTGGTAAATTTGTTACAACAGCAATAGAAAACCCATCAAATGCTCTACTTAATCCAAAATCTTCAGAACAGGGATGCAGTAGATTTATTGCATGGGCATATCGTGAAAGCTACGAGCTTCCTTTAGTTTTTGCGTTTTCAAATACAAACCTCAACTGGCATCTTTTACAAACTACTCCATGCGCTTGTCATTTAGCCTCCACGAGTAGGCTATAATTCACCATTATCTTGTTGACAAGGCTATGATTCGTTTCACACATCATTGTTCATTAAAATAATGTGTACCTGTGCCTTAGTTCCCTCCCACTTCAAAGCCCGACTGCTAACACATTTATGGTCAATTAATTTTAGTGGATGAAGAGCCACTAAATTTAGTGGATAAAAACTTACAGGTTTTCCACTTTTGTAATTAGTTTATTTTATGAAATTTAGTGCCTATAAACAAATTACAATACAGTGTTCTTAAGACTGTCTTTTCTAAAATTTTCTTATAACAGTATTTAGCCTTATGTGAAGAAGGCATTTAATTATGTTTAAAGATTAAAATTATGTTTCTTTAAAAGTTACTTATTTTAAAACCATGATTACTTTCTTTTCTCTATTCAATTTTAAATACAAAGTACCCATGTTATATGTTGAATTGAATTCTTTCTGCTTTCCATTGTTTTCCAAGTATATTTCAATATTGAAGAGGAAAAACTTTCTGAAAGTTATGTAAAAAATATTTTTTTCTAGAAAAATCTCTGTGCTGCTTATTTACTATTATCCAGAAATTTTGATCATAATTTTATTTGATAAAAGATTATATATTGATCCATGTTAGCAGGTGGTCAGTGTGAACCCACACATTTCCATGCTGAAAATTTTGCAGTTGAAATGCAATTTTTACACCACTGTTTAACAGTGTTCTCCAAAGGAATTTTAACTACCTAGACAGCTGGAGGGTGACAAACGTAGCTAAAAATAGACCAAAAAGATTTCTTGGTTGCAGAGGGGTCAATTACATTGTCTAAACCAGATAATTCAACAAGAAGAAATTATTCTAAATGTATGTTTCACAACCATACAGGAGCTGCTTGAAAGTGGGAAGAAATCAAATAAATGAGATCTAGGTACAAAGGGCTTTACATTCCATGCGTTTATGAAGGAGTATAAAAGCAATGGATTACATTTCAAGGAAATGCCTTTGGGGAAATAGAAAAAAAAAAAGGGCAGGCAAAAAAAGACTAGAGAGGAAGTATTCACTATAGTTTCAATAAAAGGTATAACATCCTGAGATATCAGCATATCAAAAAAGTAGGAAGAATTTTCATTTAAAAGTAGAATCGCCAAGTTTTAAAACCGTACTTGAAATGAACAGCAGAAATTTGCAACTAAAAGGAAAAGTGCCTCAGAATAAACCATTACATCTAGCCCATGATCATCTGTCCTCAGAAAGTTTCCACTTATAAAGTACACAAAACTTTTAGAATAAAGAAAAAACGTGTTGTTTTTTTTTTAGGAATTTCTTCACGCTTATGAATCCTTTAAAATACAATATGTCCAATAAAAACTCAATTTTTTTTTCATAGACAGTAATCCTGATTTCTTCTATCTTTTTTCCTTCTTGTTTTTTGGGGGATAAAAACACAATGTTTATCCACAGAGATCTCAATAGCTTTTTAGTTGTAAAATATTTCTCCAAAATACATAAATGTGAACAATATAATGTGTTTATGGATATGTACATATCAAATCATATTCTATCAACAATACAACAGTGTCTGACGTATGTGTGTGTGTACTTGTGCTAGACAGAACAAATTACTATTTACTATTTACTACTATCACAAGACAGTAATTACTGTTAAATACTCAGTTACTCTGATGTGAGGTAATGGCATAAAGTCCTTTGAACTAGGGCCTGTTTGGGCTCTGTGGAACATGCAGAATTTTTTTTCTCCTTACATTTATTCTACGAATCATCATATAAACTTCAAGAATTTTGACTAAAATATTAAATCATTCCATAAAAGAATATATTTTTCTACTTTACAGTTTCATTAAATTTATATCTTTTAGTTACAGAAATATTGTACATTTCTTTAGACTCTAAAGCCCCACTGCCTGAAGTAACATATCAGTTCCACTACTTTCTTTAGGTTATTTCATTATAATTAATTTTTTAATGTACTATTATTTCATGTTATAATTGCTGCATAACAAAACTATTAATTCTCAAATGTTAAGTTTCTCGGCCAGGCTCGGTGGCTCACACTTGTAATCCCAACATTTTGGGAGGCCAAGGCGGGCGGATCACGAGGTCAGGAGATCGAGACCATCCTGGCTAACATGGTGAAACCCCATCTCTGCTAAAAATACAAAAAATTAGCCGGGTGTGGTGGCGGTGCCTGTAATCCCAGCTATTCGGGAGGCTGAGGTAGGGGAATGGCGGGAACCCGGGAGGCGGAGCTTGCAGTGAGTCGAGATCGCACCACTGAACTCCAGCCTGGGCGACAGAGCGAAACTCCCATCTCCAAAAAAAAAAAAAAAAAAAAAAAAAAAAAGTTGTATGTTTCTCATCACAATGAGATATAGAACAAAACTTCAAATAGCTGACTGTTTTGTCGCACTCCACTTGAACTTTCAGTATCTTTTACTAATGCTGAAAATAAAATATCTGAAATGCCTGAAAACAGGCCAGTGACAGAAATATTAAAGCGCAAGCATGGAGTTATGAGTGTCAGTCAATTCTTAGTGTTGTTTATGGTGAAGCAAGGGAACTTCATCCTAGAAGCGCAACAGCAGATTTTAAAAAACTACGCAGAATTTTAAGGTTAGTTTTGAAAGATATAAACAGCATCTTCAAAATTAGTTATTTTAAAAACTAAACTCTTATTTTGCATTTAATGAACAATGATAAAGTCTGGAAATTTACATAAAAATAATTAATGTGCCTAACAGAATATTCACAGATTGTAGGGATAATGTATCAAAATTAAACATCATAAATATAGTTAACTTTTACTGAGCTCTTACTCTATTTCAGATCTTTTTAAAGCTGTCTTACAGATATTAACATACTTAAACTTCACACAAAAATGCTAAAAGGTAGATGCTAACAATAACCCCGATTTTCAGAAGACAAAATAAGTTACACATTGTTCAAACAAATTGCCTATAATTAGAAGATTAGTAAATTAGGCATGCAGTTTTCAAACCCAGAGCCTTCACTCTTAATTAAGAAATAATACAAGAAGTATTAATTGCATATTATACTATCAATGATGATAAGAGGTTACTGATGTTAAAATTAGTGAATAAGTTTTCTCTTTAACCTTTTCTATGCATACATTTCTCATTTACTGTGATAAAGAGGACAGTTACTCTTGCCTAGATTTTCCTTGCCCTTCTTTTCTATAGAAATAAAATACCCCTGAAGATGCCTATCCTCTCTGAAAATGTATAGTATTATAGTAAAAATACTTGCTAGTGCTTTCTGATAGACATGTGGAAAATATCTTCAGATATCTCTAAGCATAACGAAAAAACAATTTATTAGTATATTTGTACTTCATGGAAAAACATTAACAAAGATTACTTATGTATGCATAAATGACTTACTGAACTGAGATTTCTACCATATCCAAGGAAATAATTTGTTCAACATTAAAGTGCTGATTCACACTGTTTTCAAAATTTTTCTGACAAAGTAAATCTAAACAGAGAGTGAAACTGGCCTTCCTAATGGCCATGAACATCTTGCAATGGAGCTTAGTACAAAATAGCAACACCCTGTAAGTACCCCCACTTAATAAGACATCTTCTTAATAAGTATGAAATATTCATGTGCCTGCAATATATTTTCAAATAAGTTAGAGTTACAGTAAATTATTTCAAATTGCCACTTTGGGCTGTCCCTTCTATTGAAATGTATAGGCCCTCTACACCATTTTATCACACCCTATACCATTACCCTTTCTGAATATGAATCTATTCACATTTGAGAAGAGTGAACTTAGAATAAAAGATTGAAGACATGTCTTTCAGATTTGGAGAACAGAATAGCAACAACAACAACAGATGGAAGAGATTAGTAATGACTTGCCAGCAAAATCAGCAGTCAAGGTTATTGATCTTTGCTTTAGTTTGAATGTCCTCTCCAAAAGTAATATCGAAATTTAATGGCCATTGTGACACTATTTAGATGTGGGACTTTTAAGAAGTGATTAGATCATGAGAGGTCAGCCCTCATGAATGGATTAATGACATTATCACAGATTAGCCATTATGGGAGTGAATTTCTGATAAAAAACATGAGTCCAGCCCTCCTCTCTCTTGTTCTCTCTCACACATGCTCTCTCACCATGTAATGCTTTCCAAAATATTATGATGTAGCAGCAAGGCCCTCATCAGATATACCTCCTTCATCTTGAACTTTCCAGCCTTGAGAACTGCATGTCAAGAAATCTCTTTTCTTTATAAATTGCCCAGTCTGTGGTATTCTGTTATTGCAGTAGAAAATAAACTAAGACAAGCATCTACACAGGTGGCTCCAAATAAGGAATATTAAATTTTATATAGTATGTTACATAGCCTTTGAGATATAGTCTACTTACAGTAATGTTAAGCCATTTAAAATGCATAGGTGGTGAGTTCAAAAGATGTACACATTTATGCAATCACAATTACATTTACAACATGAAATATTTCATTCTTATCTTTTCTCTGTATTCTGTTTGAATTTTTTCACTCTGCAAAATGATTTTGACATTCATCTGTTACATTGCTTGTCTCTCCACATTGTCAGCATAGAGAGATGAGGTCTCTCTACGTACGTTGCCTAGGCTAGTCTCAAATTCCTGGGCTCAAGTGATCCTCCTGCCTCAACCTCCTAAAGTGCTAGGATTACAGGTGTGAGCCACCATGCCTGGCCTTATGATTTTTTAATTGTCTGTATATTTCAATTATATTTAGTTTATTGATGGTTTTCATTATTTCAACTATGTATTTACTGATTTTCTCTCAGCTGAGTCTATCTACTTCTGATAGAGAGATGTTAAAACTTCTGATGATAATAGTGGATTCATCTATTTGTCCTTACAGTTTTATCAATTTTTGCCTCATAATTTGATGCTCTGTTGTTAAGTAGATACATAGTAAAGATTGTTAAATCTTCTTGGAATATTGACCACATTGTTCTTATTTAATGCCCTTCTTTATCCCTGATAAATTTTCTTGCTCCAAAGTGTGCCCTCTATGAAATTAATATACTTGCTTTTACTTTATTTTGATTAGTGTTAGCATGGTATATTATTTTCTGTTCCTTTACTTTGAATCTATACTTGTCTTTATATTTAAAGAGAGTTTCTTCTAGACCCCTTCATTTCACCATATACAAAAATCGACTCAAGATGTATTAAAGACTTAAATGTAAGACCTAAAACTATAAAAATCCTAGAAGAAAACCTAGGAAATACCATTCTGGACATAGGCCTTTGCAAATAATTCATGATGAAGTTTCCAAAGGCAATTGCAACAACAACAACAACAAAACAGGCAAGTGGAAACTAAAGCTGAAGAGCGAAAGAAACTATCAACAGATTAAACAGATGACCTACAGAATGGGAGAAAACCTTCTTAAACTATGCATCTGACAAAGGTGTAATGTCAAGGATCTATAAGGAACTTAAGTCTATGAGTAAAAATAACCACATGAATAAATGGGCCAAGGAAATGGACACCTCTCAAGACACACAAGTTAACAAGAATATGAAAAAATGTTTAACATCATTGGTCATTAGAGAAATCCAAATCAAACTACAATGAAATACCATCTCATACCAATCAGAAAGACTATTAATTAAAAGTCAAAAAATAACAGATTTTGGCAACATTTTGGAGAAAAGGGAACACTTATACTCTGCTGTTGGGAATGTAAATTAATTTAGGCACTATGGAAAGCAGTCTGGAGTTTTCTCAAAGAACTACCATTCAACCCAGAAATCCAATTACTGGGTATATACCCAAAGGAATATAAATCATTCTACCAAAAATACACATGCACATGTATGTTCATTGTAGCACTATTCATACTAGAAAACATGTAGAATCAACCTAGGTATCCATCACAGTGGACTTGACAAAGAAAATGTAGTACATATACATCATGGAATACTATGAAGCCATACAAAAGAAAAAATAATGTTCTTTGCAGCAATATGGATGCAACTGGAGGCCATTATGCTAAATGAATTAATGCAGAAACAGAAAACCAAATGCCCCATATTCTCACTTGTAAGTGGTAGCTAAACATTGAGTAAACATGGACACAAACTGGAACCTAATAGATACCAGGGTTTACTTGAAGGTGGAGAAAGGGAGAAAGGTGAGGGTTAAAAAACTATGCTCACTACTTGGGTGACAAAATAATTCATACACCAAACCCTGACACTCAATTTACCCATGTAACAAACCTGCACATGTAACCCCTGAATCTAAAATAAAAGTTGCAAAAGAAAAATATAAATAAATAAAGTGGGTTTCTTGTAGATGATACATAGTTGGGCATCTTCTTTTATTCACTGTGAGAGTATTGATCTTTAATTGGTGTATTTAAACCATTGACATTTAAAGTGATTATTGTTGTCATTACATTGATATCTACCATATTTGTTACTAATTTCTACTTGTTGTCCATGCTCTTTGTTTCTATTTTTGTCTTCTACATTATTTCTGTGTTTTGGGTTTTAATTCGGCATTATTTAAGATTCCATTTTTCTCTAATTTCTTTAACATATCAATTATACACAAACTCACGTACATACACGAATATATATATACCTTATTTAGTGATTGCCCTAGAATTTACACTGCATATTTACAACTAATTCATATTAACTTCTAAGTAACAGTACACTACTTTGCAGATAATGCAAGTACCTCATGATAACATATTTCTAATTCCTTCATCTTTTCTATCATCATTGGTCATTAAATTTATACATAAGTATACATGATCATACATAAATATAGATATGCACACGAGTACACATAATTGAAAACATTTTGCTACTATTTTGAACAAATTGTTATCTGTTAGATCAATTAAATATGATAAAACTTGTATCTTACCTTCACTTATTCATTATTTGACCCTCTTCCTTTCTGTATGTAGATCAAAGTTTTTAATCTGTACCCTTATCTTCTCTCTCTGAAGAACTTTTTTCAATTTTATTGGGATATAACTGATGAAATAAAAATTGTATAAGTTTAAGATATACAACCTGATGTTTTGACATACATATACATTGTGAAATGATCACCATAATCAAGCTAATTAACATATCCATTATTTCACACAGATGCCATTTGTATGTGTGTATATGTGTGTGGTATAAGAGCTACTCGATTAAAAATTTTCTAATATACAATAGAGTGCATTCACTGTGGTCAGCATATTGTATATTAGGTCAACAGAATTCGTTAATCTTATAACTGAAAGTTTCTACCTTTTGACAAACACCTACCCATTTCTTCACTGCTACCCCCTCAGTCCTTTGTAACCACTATTCTACTCTCTGCTTTGATGAGTTTGACTATTTTAGAGTCCACATGTAAGTGATATCATGCAATATTTGTCTTTCTGTGTATGTCTTATTTTGTTTAGTATAATGTCTTCCTCCATGTTATTCTATGTTGTCATAAATGTTAGGATTTCCTTCTTTATTGAGGGTGAATTTCCCTGACAACACTTTTCATCTTTTTTATAATTGTCATTTTAAGAGTTGTAAGCTGATAACCCCTTACGGTTTTGATTTCTATTTATCTGATGATGAGTGATGCTAAGCACCTTTTCATATATCTGTTGGCCATTTGTATGTCATCTTTTGAGAAATTCAAGAGTGCCAAGAATACGCAAATAGAAAAACAATAGTCTTTGCAATAAACCATGCTGAAAAAACTGAATATCCACAAGCAGAAAAATAATATTAGATGCTTATTTCACAACATATACAAAAATCAATTCAAAATTATTTTGCAAACTATATATATGATAAGGAGTTAATATCCGAAATGTATAAAAAACCCATGTAACACAATAGCAAATAAACAAATAAATAACTTGAATAAATCGGGGGCAAGAAACATTGAAACCTCTTCTATATCTTGCAAGGCAGAGCTTACTTGCAAAAAATTTCCTCAATTTTTGTTTGTCTGAGAATATCTTTATTTCTCTTTCACTTTTGAAAGATGCTTTTACAGGATACAAAATTGGTGATAATTTTTTTCTCTGAATGCTTTAAAGATTTCATGCCATTCTCTGCTTCTATGGTTTCTGAGGAGAAAATGAATGTAATTTTTACTTTTCCTCCACTATAGATGAAGTGCTGTTTCCCTTTGTCTGCTTTCAAAATTTTCTTCATCTTCTAAAGTTTGAATATGATATGCCTAAGTGTCAATTTCTTAGCACTTATTCTGCTTGGTGTTCTCAGAACTTCCTAGAACTGTGCTTTGGTGGCTGATGCTAATTTGAAAACATTCACAGTCATTACTGCTTCAGATATTGTTTCACTTTCTTTCTCTTTTATCTTCCTCTGGTATTCTCAATATGCATATATCACATAATCTGTAACAGTTGCTCCACAGTTAGTGGATATTCTGTTCTGCTTTTTATTTTTTTCTTTTTATTCAGTCTGTTTTTCCTTCTTGCTTTTCAGTTTTGGAAGTTTCTATTGTCATGTTCGCAAACTCAAAGATTATTTCTTAGCTGTGTCCAGTTTATTCATGGACACAACTGAAGAAAGTATTATTCATTTCTATTATAGTGTTTATTTTCTCTAATATTTCTTTTTTATCCATTCTTAAAATTTTATCTTTCTGTTTAAATTACCTGTCTATCCTTGAATGTTGTCTACTTCTTCCATTGGCACCCTCATCATTATTTTACATTCCTAGCATGATAATTCCAACATCTCTGCCATATATGACTCCAATTCTTATACTTTTTTAGTCTCTTTAAACTGGTTTTTAAATGGTTGGTTTTTGCCTTTCAGTATGCCTTGTAATTAGCTACTGAAATCTGGACATGATATACAGAATGAATGAAATTCCAGCAAATAAGCCTTTAGTGGTATGATAGTAAGGTTAGGAGTTAAAGAGGGCAAGAATTATATAGTTCTATGGTTAAGTCTCAGTATTGGTGAGCCTGTGTTCCTGGACTACAAACTATATTAGTGACTCTCAGTGTTTCCCCCCCCCCCCTTAGGTGGGACTGGATGGCTAGAGAAGACTAAGATTGAGAATTTTCCTTCCCCCATCTAGAAGGCTAGAGCTAATTGGAGGTTGGTATCCCCTTTTCCAGGTAGGGTAGACTCTGATAAAATCCCATCAGGTTAGGCTATAGTAAAATAGTTTCTACTGAGGACAGTCATTGTTAAAAAGAACAGAATGCTCTGCCTTATGTTAAAATGATTTCTTTTCCTGTTATCCTACTAAAAGCATGAAGATATTATTTTTTTCCTAATATTTATTGTGAGGAGCTGGAATAGCTACTAAAAGTAAAACTCACAAAAGGATGGGGCCTCCCATGACTCTGTCCTGTGCTTTTTACTGTCAGACTTGTCCAACCTTAGCCTTCAGCAATCTGTTCATTACAATTTAGGTTTTCTTACCTGGGCTTCTGCAGAGATTTCTGAAATTTGGAAGACAGTAGTTTGTTTTGTGATATCAACTTCTCTGACAGGTCCAAGAAGAATTTTTCATTTTTGAGTTTTGTTAAGCTTTTTACTTGTTGTTAAGACATGGTAGTTGACTTCTAAGGTGCTTATATGACAGATTGTTTGACATGATTTTTAAGGTAATAGGAAGGTGATCATTAGCCTATGACATAAATAGAATCAATTTTTAGCAGATATTAATAATTTTATCTGAATATTTGCCAAAAAATTTATATTATCAGATAAAACATATCACATATAATCAATGAGAACAATGCTATTATAAAAACTTTTAAAAACAAAATTATCAAATTTATGCATTTTTCAATCATTTACATATTTTTTATATATACACATCCATATATATACGTTATATATAATAAATATATAAATATATAAACAGTATATATCTTGTATATATACTATAAATGCTGCATAAAATATATATAAAATTATAGTTTTTGTATTGTATATGATATTAAATATCTCATATTAAAATAAATAGAAAATAATATTTCCATTTTTATGTGAAAATCTTATTTGCAGTTTACCAAATTGCAATTTAACATTATAAAATATTAATTATGGCTAAGAGTTGGAAGAGTAATTATATCAACCATTTTGTTTTTTAATATATATACAAATACACACAAACACATACATATACTGAGGGTTCAAATATTATTCAGAGTTAGCTTCAACAATGCAAATTTTCCTCCAAGAGTTTCATATCTTAATTTGTAAAAATGAAAAGAAAGTGTGGTTATGTTATTATAAAGGATATAGCTTCTAGCTTCAGAGTGCTATACCTTGAAAGGTATTTGAATAAAACCTTGGGCATATTTCTTAATTTTCAAAAATTATATCTCTTCGATTGTAAAATGAGAATAAGTACCTACATCCTACAGTTCTAGATGATGGGGGTGTGTACAAATGTGCATAAAGCACTTAACAACAGTGCCTAGTGCACAGCAGGCAGGCATTAAATGACAGCTATTACTAGATATTAACTGGACATGTGTTCTCATAAGTTCATATGGCCTGCTTCCTATGTTGACACTGGTAGTGATAAGGTAAAGGAAAAACAAAGTATATGGGTAATTAAACTGCCCCTAAAAATAAAGAAATACCATGAAGCAAAAAATAATAGGCAAACTTCTCCAAGTATCAAAGTTTTATATATTGTTCATATTTACTTGCTTTTTTTTATAGGGTTAAATTTTTGAATATTTGAGAAAAAAAGTATAAAAGATGTCTTTCTGAAGCAAAAAAAGTAGTCTATTAAAAAAAATGACCCATCTACTTTTTTTTTTCCCCTCCAGAAATGCTGGGATTGCTGGCATTCTTTTTAGTCTTCCTTTTTTGTTGTTGTTGTTGTTGTTGTTGTTGTTGTTGAAATAAACATGCTCTTCATATTTCCATAAGCCATGTCTCACATATTATAAAAGGGCATGCTAAATATAATTAAAAGTAGAGGCAGAAGCATTACCAGCAAAAGAGTGGGTAGCACTAAAGCACAATATTAATGTTCACAGTGAAATGTCATTGAGTCATCAAGGTTTGTGCCATATGGGTCTGCGGCTTAACTCATCCCCAAAGACTGTATTGATTTGCAATTACAACATATCTTGGGGTTAAAGAAAAAAATGTAAAAATTTTAGTTAATCAATTAGGATCACATTTTACCATGCTGAAAGTTATTTAATAAAAGATGATAGGAGCAGGAACCCACATCCAGGAACAGAGCCCTTTGGTCCTCCTTCAGAATGAATGGAGACCAGAAATCAGATATTTATGACCAAGAAAAGCAGAATTTCATTCAGCACTCCTCCCAGATATTTAGAGTGTTGACTGAGGATGAGATGGGACACCCAGAGACAGGAGATGCTATTGCCCGGCTCAAGGAGGTCCTGGAGTATAATGCCAGTGGGGGCAAGTATCACGGGGTTTGACGGTGCTAGTAGCATTCAGGGAGCTGATGGAACCAAGGGAACAAGATGCTGATAATCTCCAGTGGGCCCTGACTGTGGGATGGTGTGTGGAACGGCTGCAATCTTTCTTGCTGGTGGCAGATAACATCATAGATTCATCTCTTACCTGCCGGGGACAGATCTGCTGGTATCGGAAGCAGGGCATAGATTTGGATGCCGTCAGTGATGCTATCCTTCTGGAAGTGTATACCTACAGCCTGCTGAAGCACTATTGCCAGGAGCAGCCCTGTTACCTGAACCTGATTGAGCTCTTTCTGCAGAGTTCCTATCAGACTGGATTGGGCAGCCCCTGGACCTCATCACAGCCCCCCAGGGCATTGTCGATCTTGGCTGATTCACTGAAAAGAGGTATAAATCTATTAACAAGTACAAGACAGCTTTCTACTCCTTCTACCTTCCTGTAACTGCAGCCATGTACATGGCAGGAATTGGTGTGAGAAGGAGCACGCCAATACCAAGAAAGTCCTGCTGGAGATGGCAGAGTTCTTTCAGATTCAGGATGATTACCTTGACCTCTCTGGGGACCCCAGTGGGACCAGCAAAGTTGGCACTGACATCCAAATGCAGCCGGCTGGTGGTTCAGTGTCTGCAGCGGGCCACTCTGGAACAGAACCAGATCCTGAAGGAAAATTACCAGCAGAAGGAGGCCGGGAAGGTGACCCGGGTGAAGGCACCCTATGAGGAACTAGATCTGCCTGCAGTGTTCTCGCAGTACGAGGAAGACAGTTACAGCCACATTATGGGTCTCATTGAACAGTACGCAGCGCCTTTGCCCCCAGCCATCTTTCTGGGGCTTGCGCCAAAATCCACAAGCGGAAAAAGTGACCTGGAGACTGCAAGGGTATGAGGGGAGATTCTCAAAAAATATATGATTGTGTAAAAATAATTGATGATAAATGAGTGAATGAGAAGAAATGTTATATAATTGTCACTATATGAAATACAAAAATAAAAGATCAAATATTTCTATTTGGAATAGTCGTTCTTACCTTAAAATTACTGATAATAGAACTTTTTTTTTTTTTTTTTTTTGAGACGGAGTCTCGCCTTGTCGCCCAGGCTGGAGTGCAGTGGCGCGATCTTGGCTCACTGCCAGCTCCGCCTCCCGAGTTCCCGCCATTCTCCTGCCTCAGCCTCCCGAGTAGCTGGGAGTACAGGCGCCGCCACCACGTCCGGCTAATTTTTTGTATTTTTAGTAGAGACGGGGTTTCACCGTGTTAGCCAGGATGGTCTCGATCTCCTGACCTCGTGATCCGCCAGCCTCAGCCTCCCAAAGTGCTGGGATTACAGGCGTGAGCCACCGCGCCCGGCCAATAATATAACTTTAGAGAGGGGTTCATGAAGTAGCTAACAGTGTGGCTTAGTTCAATTTTATCATGCCATAGGGTTTAATTGATTATAGATTTTGACTTCACAGTGATTTTCTTTACTCCCAGCAAATGCCCTAAGATTGGATCTTCCCACAAGTTTCCTTACTGGTATGTTAAGAATGATGAAAGAAAATCTAAATCAGCCTTCGAAAGAAAAATATTAAAATCTTAACTCGCCTTTTATGGTGTTTCAATTATGGTTTCTCTCTAAGTATATTTGTATGTGTTTATTGTTTCAAAATATTATATTGGCATTTCTAAATACCAAATATATTCAGGCACATTTCAGAAAGAATCAGGCTGAGACCAGCTCAGTCGTGGAGACCCTAACCCAGCAGCCTTAAAGGAATTAAAGACACACACACAGAAATATAGAGTATGGAGTGGGAAATCAGGGGGCTGACAGCCTTCAGAGCTGAGAGCCATGAACAGAGTTTTATCCACATATTTATTGAAAGATAGAAATAGCTTGATGGGTTACAGGTAGGCATTTGCTTAAACTGGTCATGATCTCATCACTTTGTAGCCAATGACTGGCTGAAACTCAGCTGCTTGTGATTGGCTGAAACTCAGCTGCTTGTAATTGGCTGAAGCCTGCCTATCGGTTACTAAAAAAGTATTCTTCTAAGTTAGGTTTCAGTTGTTTACATAGGAACTCAAGTAGGGAGACAGTCTCAGGAAAATGACCGTCTGCTTATTTAATTTAGCAATGGAAAAATTAAACAAACGGAGACAAAATATTATTGAACATGCAGTAGAAAATCTTACTGCTAGTTGTTCTGAGGCATGTGAAAACAAACCAAATTAATAACCCCTCAAACATTTTACAGTGTAAATGGGAACTATATTCATGAAAAGAGAAAAACTATTTTACATCCATATCCTCAGGGAATGAACAGTCCTAGCACATGTTAGTTGTTTGAAAAAATAATTTCAGAATAAAAATGCATGAATGGTTAGATTAAGAAAGAGATATAAATGTGTATAACACATATCTGCTTTAAAACACTGTAGCAATTTATTAGTACTGACTGTTGGAAGAGGTTTGGGGCCGAAGTATCACAGGACCACCAACTACCTTGACATAATGAAACTGTCCAATTAACAGATATGTCAGAAATAATACTCTTTTGGTAGTACCGGCATTGAGCAGAAAATGTAGATATTTGTTTCCTAGCTAGGAAACGCTGAAAATAGTCACTGACAGTAAAGTCGATATTTATGGCAAACTAAGATGTAATTGAAAGGAGGGGCCAGCTGGGCTTCCTGGGCCGAGTAGGGGCTCAGAAAGCGGTGAAACTCACTCATTTCCTGCATCAGAACTTACTTCGGTGCTGGATGAATAACACTGAAGATATACGCTTAAAATATTGCTAACATCAGAATTTGTGCATGTGTTTTCTTCCCCAAGAAAGCTATAAACAGCGAAAATTTTGCTGTAAGCTTCCCCTCGTCCTCTCTCCCTCCCCTCTCCCCTAAAACTAAAAGGAATGTTAAAAGCCCGTTTTTCTGTGAGCTGCGGACCTTATCTATGCTCCGAATTCCAATTCCTTGGAAACATCCTTTGTAAAGTCCTCTAAAATGCTGTCCCCTTTGCCATGCTCCTGCAAGGCCATAAAATAGATGAAACCTAAGTTACAATTACGGTTTTCCTCAAAATCTAAGACATGTCACAAAATAATTTGCTGCCTTTGTTTCTCGCTCTGGGAACATCTTCCCTCTGCACGTATTTCCCGCTTTAAAGAGTTTAAAAGGTGATCGAAAAATCGAACACTGTCTACCCGCTTGGGACCCCTTCCATGCTGTGGAAGCTTTGTACTGTCACTCTGCTCAATAAAGCCCACAGTTTTTTGTTTTGTTTTGTTTTCTCTCCATCCGTGTCCCTCTCACTCGCTGCGGGCTGCCGCCACAACCAATTCTCTGGCGTGGCTAAGGCAAGGACCTTTGGCCTTACATGATGAGTAAGGGTTTAGACAAACCATAGGTAGCAAATGATAGTGAAGAGAGAAATGTGTTTAGCAGAAAGTGAGATGATTAAAAATGAGAGGTTTAACAAGATTGGTTCCTTCTGCGACCATGAATATTTTCACACCATTCTAATTTCTGCTTAATGCCAGACAAATGCTATAGAAACTAAAAAAAAAAAAAAAAAAAAAAAAAGGCAGTGGGGATTAAGGAAAGGATTGAGGGCAGGGGTGAATGTCTTCTTGGAGAAATTTGTATTTTAGGTATACATTTAGAAATATGTAAGTTACAAGGTAGTTAGTGGGACTTTGACAAGAGCTTTCTAAAATGAAATAAATGGAAGGAAGTTTCTAGTTGTATGGTCAGGAAAGTAGACTTAATTTGTTGCAAATAAAATGTGGGGCATAGGAAAGAAAGTAATTTCCTTATAAATATTTTAAATCATTTTGCATATATAGAAATGACATGGCTCATCAAAGCATTTAAAAATACTTATTAGACACTTTGAAGGGCAATTTCTTCACATGTTTGGCAAGGCAAGATATTTTCCATTGTCATTAACTTTCATGTAATAGAAAAACTAATCTGGGCCCAATTTAAAGAGGTTTTTTTTTTAAGTTAGCAATTATGAAGTCATTAAGAAAGTGTTCAGAATGTATTGAGTAAGTGAATTATAAGAAAGTATTTGAAATGAAAAAAAGTAGGCCTGCAGGGGGGAGTAAAAAAAAAGAGGAGATTACTACTTCCTACAGATAAAATGGAGAATACATCAAATACATCAATAAGTATGTTGTAGAATGCCATAAAAATTATGACATCTTTAGGGCAAGGCAATAGAAGAACATAACATTTTTTAATAAAGAACATTAAGAAGGATTTTTACACTTAAATTAATAGACAAGTGATTACCTGGTGAAAATGATATTTAAAGTGAAGAGAAAGTGACTTTTACAAAAATGTCAAAAGCTCTGGGAAAATTAATAAATTGACTCTTATTTGAGAAGTCAGTGAATCTCTCAACAAGAGGTTTGAAATCAAGAGACCATTCAGAATGAAGCTGTGACTTAAATGGCAACTTTCTAAGAGAGAAAGAAGCGGGAAGTGATTACAGTAATTGACACAGTATTGTCCTTAAAGGCTGTCTTGGTGGTTCCGGGAATGACTCAACAGACAAAGGGTAAGTTATAGAATATTACGTAGCTCTTGTATTGAGAATGGTATTCCAGCATTAGGAAAAAAAAAATAAAAAAGCCTGGCAAAAAATGATAAGTGATAAAAGTGCTCATATTCACAGGGAAACTAACCTGTGTGGTATTTTTCCTGTACAGTGAGTTAGCAGTGTTGAAGTTACAATAAATCAGATATGTGAGCCCAGGAGAAGTTATAGATGAAAGGTTAATTGAAGTTACCCATGGTATTCATATATATGATGTACACTCTTTAGGTTTAATGACTTTTTTTTCAAGCAATTCTCCTGCCTAAGCCTCCTAAGAAGCTGGGATTACAGGTGCCTGCCACCAAGCATTGCTAATTTTTTTTTTTTTTTAATACTTTAAGTTCTGGGATACATTTGCAGAACATGCAGGTTTGTTACATAGGTATACACATGCCATGGTGGTTTGCTGCATCCATCGACCCATCATCTACTTTAGGTATTTCTCCTAATGCTATCCCTCCCCTAGCCCCCACCGCCTGACAGGCCCCACTATGTGATGTTTCCCTCCCTGTGTCCATGTGTTCTCATTGTTCAGCTCCTAATTATGAGTGAGAACATGAAGTGTTTGCTTTTCTGTTCCTGTGTTTGCTGAGAATGATGGTTTCCAGCTTCATCCATGTCCCTGCTAAGGACATGAACAAATCCTTTTTTATGGGTGCTTAGTATTCCAGGGTGCACATGTGCCACATTTTCTTTATCCAGTCTAACATTGATGGGCATTTGGGTTGGTTTCAAGTTTTTGCTATTGTAAACAGTGCTGCAATAAACATATGTGTCTTTATAGCATGTATCTTTATCGTAGAATGATATCTAATCTTTTGGGTATAAACCTAGTAATGGGATTGCTGGGTCAAATGGTATTTCTGGTTCTAGATCCTTGAGGAATCGCCACACTCTTCCACAATGGTTGAACCAGTTGACACTCTCACCAACAGTATGAAAGTATTCCTATTTCTCCACATCCTCTCCAGCATCTATTGTTTCCTGACTTTTTAATGATTGCCATTTTAACTGGTATGAGATGGTATCTCATTGTGGTTTTGATTTGCATTTCTCTAATGACCGGTGATGATGAGCTTTTTTTCATATGTTTGTTGACCGCATATATGTCTTCTTTTGAGAAGTGTCTGTTCATATCCTTTACCCACTTTTTGATGGGGTTATTTTTTTTTCTTATAAATTTGTTTAAGTTCCTTGTAGATTCTGGATATTAGCCCTTTGTCAGATGGATAGATTGCAAAAATTTTCTCCTATTCTGTAGGTTGACTGTTCACTCTGGTGATAGTTTCTTTTGCTGTGCAGAAGCTCTTTAGTTTAATCAGATCCCATTTGTCAATTTTCACTTTTGTTGCAATTGCTTTTGGTGTTTTAGTCATGAAGTCTTTGCCCATGCCTATGTCCTGAATGGTATTGCCTAGATTTTCTTGTGGGTTTTTATGGTTTTCAGTCTTACATTTAGCTCTTTAATCCATCTTCAGTTAATTTTTGTTTAAGGGGTAAGGAAGGGGTCCACTTTCAGTTTTCTGTGTATGGCTAGCCAGTTTTCCCAGCACCATTTATTAAATAGGGAATCCTTTCCCCTATTGCTTGTTTTTGTCAGGTTTTTCAAAGATCAGATGTTTGTAGATGTTTTGCATTATTTCTGAGGGCTCTGTTCTGTTCCATTGGTCTACATATCTGTTTTAGTACCAGTACCATGCTGTTGTGGTTACTGTAGCCTTGTAGTGTAGTTTGAAGTCAGGTAGTGTGATGCCTTCAGCTTTGTTTTTTTTACTTAGGATTGTCTTGACTATACGGGCTCTTTTTTGGTTCCACATGAAATGTAAAGTAATCACTTCCTTTTTAGCACCCCAACTACGGAATACTTAAACATGTTTAACAGCATTTAGCATATTCTTCTTTCTATTAAAGCAATCTATATGGTAAAGTCTAGTCTATAAAAGGCCACAGGGACAAACCTGTAATCTCACAAACCAGGAGTGTCTTTGTAGGATTTGGCTTTCTATGGAATGATTTTGAGAAAGGTTTAAGAAAAGATCAGTTTTGGGTGATCCACTTTTTCTCAGGCAGGATTAGAATTGGGGATTAATTTTACATTGGGTGCCTTCATAAAGTGACGATGGTGTAGTATTTGGGCATCTCCAGTTATAAACGCAAGAAGCATGATAGAGCTGGAAATGTGATTGGTAGGAAAGCAATAGTCACTCCAAAAGGAGATCCTCATAGTATGAACATGGGAGAGACAATGTTTCCTGTTAATGTAGTAGTCATTGTATTCTTTTATTATTATTATTATTCTATATTTATTTTATTTTGAAACTTTCATTGTTAGTGTTTTTTTAATAATTAGAGTTTTATTTCTCTCTCTCTCTCTCTCTTTTTTTTACTTTAAGTTCCAGGATGCCTGTGCAGAATGTGTAGGTTTTTTACACAGGTATCCATGTACCATGGTGGTTTGCTGCATCTATAAACCCATTATCTAGGTTTTACGCCCCGCATGTATTAGGTATTCGTACTAATGCTCTCCCTCCCCGGCCCCTCACCCCCCGACAGGTCCCAGTGTATGCTGTTTCCCTCCCTGTGTCCATGTGTTCTCATTGTACTCCAATTGTAAGTGAGAACATGTGGTGTTTGGTTCTCTGTTCCTGTGTTAGTTTGGTGAGAATGATGGCTTCTAGCTTCATCCATATCCCTGCAAAGGAAATAAACTCATTCTTTTTAATGACTATATAGTATTCCGTGGTATATATATGCCACTTTTTTTTTTTTAATCCAGTCTATCATTGATGGGCATTTGGGTTGGTTCCAAGTCTTTGCTATTGTAAATAGTGCTGCAATAAACATACGTGTGCATGTGTCTTTCTAGCAGAATGATTTATAATTCTTTGGTTATATACCCGGTAATGGGATTGCTGCATCAAATGGTGTTTCCTGTTCTAGATCCTTGAGGAATCGCTACACTGTCTTCCACAATGGTTGAACTAATTTATACTCCCACCAACAGTGTAAAAGCGTTCCTATTTCTCCACAGCCTCATCAGAATCTATTGTTTCCTGACTTTTTAATAATCACCATTCTGAGTGGCACGAGATGGCTTCCTATTGTAACTGTTGTTTTCTGTGCCTGTCCATCCCTATCTCCCCGTAGCCTGATTAATTAGAGAGCTTTTTGTCTTTTTTCAGTGCAAGCTTATTTTTATTTTCATTTTCAAATAGTGTTTAGCAATGTTCCATGTGCGTACTATTTGCCCTATTACTTGAGTACAGGAATATTGTTTGTTCAACTTTTTCAGGGGAAATGACATAACCAATTAGTCAAAAGGCACTTCTATAATTACATGAGTTCCAGTCCAGGTTCCTCTGATTTGCAATGTTTTGAATAATTTACCTCCCTGCACTATCCACTCAGAAAGAAAATGAGAATAATAATACAATAGCTCATAATCTTGTATTGAATAATGGAAGTAATAATTTATAAATGGTGTTGCATAGTGATTAGCCCTTACAAGCCCTCAAAAAGCATCACATGATATTTCATTATTTCCTATAATGATATTTCATTATTCCTATAATGATATTTCATTATTCCTATATAGTTTCTACTACAAAGACCTATACATAACATTTATAATAACAGGAAAATAAAAGGGAAAAATATGCCCTGTTATCAAAACTCAAAGACTATTACTCTTTTATTGTGATATACTTACTTTCAGGTATATAATCAGAGATCATTTCCCATTTATTGCCTATAAAATCCAGTTACAAACATGTATTTTAAAAATATTTTTAAACGTTTTACTATTTGTCCTAATTTCTTTAGGGGCAATTTTCTGAAGGAGAATGGTTATTTGAAATCATGTGTCTATATGATTAAATTACACAAAAATGTATTATTGGAAATTAAGTGTTTTTTGTTTGTTTTTGATGAACACAGTCGAAATTTGTGAGGGAAAGTAAAAACACTGAGACAAAAATGTAATGGAAATTGATCCTTTTCTTCAATGTGATTACCTAAATAATTTATTCTTTAGGATACCCCTAGTATATATAAGTGTACTTCTTGCACTTGAACTGTGCCGGAAATACTAATTGCTACAAAGGAAGTGCTCAAGATCATTGAATTAAGCAATTGAAGAAGTTTGTACCACCCTGTTTGTTCAAAAGCAGTGAAATTTAACAGACTTGCGAGACCAAGGGCTGTAGCACAGAGAGACATTTAAGTCATAGATGATCTTCAAGAAGTTCAGAATCTTGTAAATAAACTAAAATTTATCATGTAGTTTTATCTTCCAGGAGTATTTCCAAACCGTTCAAATGACTGAAATTTTATCTTCAAAGAAAGGCGAGTGAGAAGGTGAGAGAGAGAGAGAGAGAGAGAGAAAGAGAGAGAGAGAGAAATGAGGAAGAAAGAAGGGAAAAGTGCATGATCACCTTGGCAGGAACTTAGTAGGGATGTATTCATTTGTGAAAACTGACATTTTCAAACCTGTCCTACTTGTGAATCATATATTTTACCAGATTCATTAATTCCATATTACAGCAGCAGACATCCCAAGAAATGGAGATTTAGCCCTCTGTTATATTCTTGCATCACAAGGAACTGTTAGGTTGGTACAAAAGCAATTGTGGGTTTTGCCATTATAATATAAAGAAAAAGCTGGAATATCCTTGTCACCTATCACTATTGGTTCGGATATTTCAAAGGGGCATTTTTTTTAATGCTTGAAGATAAAAGTTATTTATCAAGTAATTTGATAAATTATCTAGAAGAGATATGGAAAACAAGATAAATAGAATCAAATCTACTTGGAAAACATACAACACTGTCTCATTTTTATGTACATTAAAATAATTTCATTTTTTAAGTGAAGGAATGCTTCAGTTCAAGAGTTCCGAAGGAAGGCTGCCCGGGTTTGAACGCCTACAGCCATGTCTACTGTGTTTTACCAAATTGAATACATTAGTTTTTAGTGGGTATCATTATTCTACATACTATCCCCCACCATCTGCAAATGACTTGCAGGATTACAATTATTTCAAGATGTATATTGAGTTCAGAGATGTTGTGATTTGGAAAAAAAAAAAATGTGCATATTAGAGTTAACGAAATATGGCAGTAGCAGAATAAATGGGCAAATTACTTCATCTATATAAATCTGAGCTTCTTTATTTTCCAAACAGGGTGACAATAAAAGTACCCACCTATTTAAACTGTTTTGATGATTAAATGATAAAGTTCATGGAAAGTATTTAGAAAATTGCAAGGCACACTTTACATTTATTAGCTGGAATAAAAGCCTAAACCACTATGACTTTTTATTTTAAAAAGTAGTGTTTTAACTAAAAAGAAAAAGAAACAAGGAAGCATATCTTTTTCATATAACGATTTTCCTGGGAGGCAGTAGCAAACACCTGGGATAATATACGTGCTGCACAGTGGTCGCTGGAGTCTAGTGCCATCAAGTGAGGAACCAGAAAGAGAGCATACGGAAGAGGTCACAGTCTTACAGAGCCAGACCCCAAAGTAGCTCATTGCCATTCACTTTCCCGAAGGATAATTTAATTTTATTTGGCTATGTCTACTTCTAAGGTGGGCTGAGAAATGAATTCTCTAGCCAGAAAGCCACATGCCTAGAAGCAACCCTATTCCTAGGTAAAAACAGAAGAATGGATTCAGTGAAGGGCTAAAAACTTCTGCCACAGTACAAGTATATAGTCAATACATATCAGCTATTATGATTACTTTTAGCTACAACCAAAAAAGGTTGATGAAATGAGAAAAAACACTGCATTTGTTTAATAAAATTATAATATAAGAAAGATTGTTCCTACCTAAAACATAAAATATCAAAGTTTCATGTGTGACATTTTAAGTATATTCTGTTCTTAGTATTTTATCAACACATCATCTTTTAATGAAGACATATGTGTAACTAGATCTCATTTTTTACCACTTGGCGATAAGAACAAGGCATATTTCCACTGCATTATTTGGTCATTTTCATAGTTATCTAGAAATGGGTGGCTGTGCCTCTTAGATTTTCTATACATTATTCGGAAATACATTAGAAAATGTTCAGTGACACTGGTGCAGGATTTTTCTTGACTTCTTTGCCATACCCCCAACAGGGATTCTCTGTCTACTTGACCCACTGCGCTCAGCCCCTTGTGAGAAGGAGCATGTGAGTGAGTGAGTGTGGGATCTGGCCAGCTGCTCTGGGCACTGACACAGGATCATGCTCCATGCAGGGCCCATGGCCAGACCAGGTGTGTCATCTCAAGGGGAATGCGACGGCACCCAGGTGAGGGTGCCCACAACCCAGAAGCCCCAGAGTGGGTGTTACAGTACTCTTTTAGTTCTGCCACCTGCAGTCTGATGGACATTGGTGTGTTAGCAGCTCAGTTGGCCCCTTGCCTCATTGCCTGGGGCAGCTGCCCTCCACTGGCAAGGGCAAAGGGCCAATATGACAGCCTTTCTGGATACCCACCCTCGGTAGGTCCCAGGCTCTTGACCAACATATGAGAAGAATGAGGTCACATAGGCAATTTAAAGATGGTGAAGGTGGATAATTTCATTGAGTGATGAAAAGGGCTTTCAGTGGAGAGGGGAGCTGGAGAAGGAGTAGGAAGGGGACATCATCTTCCCCAGAGTCAGGGTGTCTCTTCCCTGAAGTCAGGCTTTCTCCCTCTCTACTGACTGAGTCTGGGGCCTTCATAGGCACAGGGAGGGGAGTGTGTGCTGATTGGTTTGTGAGTATGCAAAAAATGTTAACATGAAGACACCACTCAAAGGTGGGCACAACAGTGTAGAAAACACAATTAGGAAATGGTGGGGATAGTTAAAATAGGTGGAGGGTGGTGATCAATCAGAGGAAAGGATGCCAAACAGGAGGACACATTTTCAATCCAGTCCAAGGAGGTCTGAGGATTTAACTTGTCGTTTGGGTGTCAGGCTTTAAACTGTCTTCGGCTGGGAGGTGGGGTTTCACTGGGTACCTGCCCCTATCTGCCTAGGCATTTGGCTGCCTTCTGTTGCTGCCAGTATTTTCTTGTAGTTAAAACTCATTTTACCTATGCATTTTATAAAAATAGTATGGTCACAGTAATTCCATAATAATGGAATCAAAATCTATTTATTTCAACAACAACAAAAAACATCTACCTGCTGCAAATAGAGGACAATTTCTACCTTTTAGACCTCATGAGAAACATGGAGCAGCTGCTTCACCATGTTTCTGTGAAACAATCTTTAAAGAATTCCTTCCTTGGAATGCAGGAGCTTAGCAAGAAAGCCTTTTTTTCTAATCCTCTCTGTTTCTCTGCATTTGGTTTACACTTTCTTTAATCTGTGGTACCTAACACTTAATTGAATCTGTACCTTTCCATTTTGCTGAGCTTTAGACCCACTGCCAATTTTGAGTAATTATTTTTCTATACATCAGCTGTTCCAATTACAAGCAGGGTCTTCTAATGAAGTCTGTCAACCACGAGAAATTGTTTTGAATAAAGCAATTCTTTATTCCTACCAATATTCCTTATTTCTATCCAATATTATATTGATCTGTAGAAAAATGTGCCTTCAACTTATATTCTGCTGGTGCTTTAATTCAGTTCAAACAATATTGTTGTTAAACAATATTTTCTCATGAACAATTGTTTCTACTATTCCTCCTTTTGAAGTCAATCCATCATTAAACATTGTTTATGCTTAAGTGAATAATTGACTAGATTAAACTCTTCCACTTAAGTTGAAATACTATGTTCTTAAAGAGGACAAAAGATACATATTAAATATTAACTTTAAAAAATGTTTTGATTAAAATCCATTTGGCTTTGAAATTACTGAAACACTCTGCCTATTGTTGGAACACTATATAATCTTCACCCAATGAATTTTTTATTTCTTCAGATTTTAATGCAACTCTCTCTCTATATATATTATATATACATATATATATATAATTAACCTAAAATTTTAAAAGCCAGTTTTCTGAATAAACTAGAATGATTTCATAATTGAGCTTATTCTACAAACGGCAGTTCAATCCATAATCTGTGCAGGAATTCAGGTCAATGTGAATCTTCAATTTCTTTAGTTACTTTGTGTATAAAAACAGATACACAAACCCAAAATACTATTGGTCATAAAGAGGCATGTTAAATAATGTATATTTCTTTAAAAAGAAAAACAACACTGGCACTGGTGTCTTGACAATTCTCCCTCTTTTTCTGACTCTTTCTAAAAATACAAGACATGTTAAGCATATTCTGAATTCTTCAACACACACAACCCTCAAATGGTAGGACCAAGCCTGATAAAGCATTCTCTGCCCTAAGTACTAAACAATTTGTTTAAGATGTAGCTCATTTCTCACAGCTCATTAGCTCACTGAATGATTTTGTCCAAATTATGAAGGCAAAATGGGTTTGTATTCCTAGGGTGCCTCTTTTCTTCTTCTAGTCATGTAATTTCCACCTTTATCACTTGGTCTCAGAGCAAAGAGCCTTTTCACTAATGAAAGTATTTTGAAGCATTTCTAAAGAAAGATATAATGAGGATATATACTGAGTCAGTTAAAGAAATAGAGGAGACTTAAGAAATTGCATACTGAGAAAAAGAGTTACACAAACACTTAACCCAAGAACTCTCTGGGCTTCATGGTTTTGCTACTTTATTTAGAAAAGATAATGTGAATAGACAAAGAATTACACCAGGGTTTAAGTTCATCTTGTAGCAAAGGAACATCCACATGTTTCTGTGGTTTGAAATCACAAAACGATTTTTATATAGTTTCGTTAGACTGCTGTGTGTAGAATCAATTTACAGCAGTGACCTACAAGCAAAGCGTTTAAATGATTCTTTCAGAATGATTCCTGTATCATGTAGCCTGGGGAGGTGGCTATTAATGATAAAGAGAAATGGAGAGCAGTAACAAAACAAATATATAAAGATACAGATTTTTATAAATAGAATTCTTCAAGCTAAGTCTTATGAAACTATTTCATCCTCTTGAAAAGCCTATGTATATGTGAAAATATAAAAGAAATTATTCCAGCTTGTGGTGTGTATATTTACAAAATAAATTCTGTATAACTTCATTTATATATGCATATAAGTTAAATATGTACTTGGAAGAAAATGTATTAAAAAGAAAAATATAGAAGTAGAATTTACTGAAGGTCAAATCAAAACAAAATCAACATATTACCCAACTGTAATATGAAGACTAGAAATTGAAGGGCTACTTTAAAATGAAACATCTAATAGATCAAAAAACCAAAAGCAATTTGCTGAAAGTTCCAAAATACATCAAAAATAGTGAAAACATTTGTTGTAAATATAGGAAAACTACTGACTATGGGTATTTTTTAATAGCAATTCCTAATTCTTCAAGGATATGACAAGCCTAATTTGGAACATCGATGGGTAAGATGATTGTACATGAAGTGAAAACACAGCTAAAAAATGAACAAATTAAACATCAGGAAATTTTCCCCAAAGAATAAGTCAGATAAGTTATTTAATTTCTGTTGCATGAACTTATATTTTTATATAATAAATATGAAGGAAATAAAACATATAGTATTTTTTTTTCTAAATGGGGTTGGATAACCACCTTGTTAGGAAAACTCTACATTCAAATATTAATTACAATATTAAAGTGATCTGTTGAAAAATATGCCCTCAACTTATATTTTGCTGGGGCTTTAATTCAGTTCAAACAATATCATTGTTAAACAATATTTTCTCATGAACAATTGTTTTTACTATTTCTTCTTTTGAGGTCAAACCATCATTAAACATTGTTTGTGGTTAAGTGAATAATTTACTAGATTAAACTCATCTGCCTAGGTTGAAATACTATGTTCGTAAAGAGAACAAAAGGTGCATATTAAATACTACTTTTTAAAAATGTTTGATTAAAATCTATTTGACTTTGAAATTGCTGAAGCACTCTGCTTATTGTAGGAACACTACTTATAATCTTTATCCAACGAATTTTGTATTTCTTTAGATTTAAAACCAAATCTCCACCCATACATATGAAATTAATCTAAAATTTTGAAAGCCAGTTTTCTGAATAAACTAGAATGATTTTGTAATTGAGCTTACTCTGCAACTGGCAATTCAGTCCAGAATTTGTGCAGCAGTTAAGGTCAATATGAATCTTTTAGTTTCTTTAACACTTAATTTTCTGTTCATTTTTGTTTTTACAACGTTTTTATTTCCTCTGGTAAAATTAATAAAATTCATGCATGGTTGAACACTTGTACTCTGTTGGACTAATTAATTTTGAACTTTAAAATATGAAATGAGCACCTTTTATTGTACTTTGACTAACTATATTTCTATAAAAATTCACTTATCTTTAATTATAAAATTGTAGGCTATATTTGTAATTAATGCATAAGAATTAGACTGTCAGTCAAGCTAGAAGTCAACTGTTTTAAATAGTTCTCAAATACACAAAAGAGAAATTTTGAAAAACTTTAATACTTTGCATTTATCTATATGCCTACATCCTATGGTATATTTTATAAATATTATTGGCTTGCAAGTATAAAAATATCTCTTTTGCCAAAAGAATAGTAAATAAATTAATATCTAAAATACACATAGCCTAGTTTACAATTCATGATAAATTTTGAAATACATGATAGACTCTAATGCTTCCAAGGATACTGTCATCATTAATCGTGTTCTCTACTTACAGTGCTTATCTGAAAATATTTCTTAAGTTAAATCAATAGCTTGAAGGGAGTTTTTGATAGTGATTATTAGTCATATTTTATCAAATAAGCACTGTTTCAGTTTAAATGCATTTAGATTGCTCTTACATGCCTAAATCATTATGTATAGTCTTTACAATTTACATTATAAAGTCTCCTAAACTGGGTAGTCATTATCATGATAGTAATATATAAGATTACAAGGAGCAGATGGCCTAACATCTTTCAGCTTTTATTGGAAATATTTTGGTGAAAATATGTAGTTAAAATTTCTCAGTTATAAGAGACTGGTTCTTCAAAAATTTATGTTAATATTGATGAAATTCAATATAAAATTTAAATTGTATCATGAATAGTTTTAAGTAAATCATTTCATGATTTTCAGAAAACACAGAGTACCATTTTCTGAATTATTTTATATGACTTGAAGGCTTTTGGTTTTATTTTGTTTTAATGTAAATATTTAGAAGAGTTTCTCTCAGAAAAAAAAAAAAGTCAATATGTTCAGGGGTATTTAGGCATCCCAAATGTTACATATCAAAATCCAGGGAACAAAGTGGTGGAAAATTGTAAAATGTTATTTAAATGTTTTAATTCTTATTTTGTATAACACTCTTTTGACTAAGGACAGCTATATAATGCAAAGTTAAGTGAAAGTAAAGGTCAAATAAGTAGGTCATTTTACTCAAAGGGAAAAAAAATATATTATCTCACTATTGAGATCCCAAGAGCTGATATATTAGATAGCCATGTATTGTTGACTTTAAATGATAAACTTGATATTCTTTTAATGCTACTCCCACTGTTAAGTTTTTTTTTTAAAAGTGTTCGACTAGATTATTCCCTGCTATTCCATTTTATTATTGTTTTGCTTTTGGTTTTGGATTTTTTTCTTGTACACTGCCATGGTTGCAGTAAGACTCAAATAATTAATGGGAATGGTGAAAGTAGGCAGATACGTACGTGATAATGTAATATCCTTTTAATTGTTTTGGAAAAATTAACTTCCTATGTTAATGAACATAATTTTTAACTCAGTCACAGTACAAAGACAACAAAATCTTAAGCTTCAGAATTCATGTACCATATTGAATATACAAATGTTTCAATGTCATTTTTGTAGTAGTACCTTCTACTACTCTATTTCCAATATTCAGATATCATGATGTTGAGGGAACATGTAATGTATGTATGAGTGTCAGAAGCAGAGGTAGTAGGGACCTCACTGTGACCAAATTACAGGGAATGTGTTCTCTCCTACACCTCTTTGTCATGTCACGAATATGCTAACAGTATCAGGGAAGATGAGCATGTTAAAATTCTTACATCTATTATTTGATTTCTAATATTATTAATTGACTACACAGCAAATTGTGATTTATTTCAGTTCATCCGTATATTCTTTCCTTTACCCATACATAATATTTAATAAATACTCAATAAATATTAAGTACTTTTTCTTTGTCTGCCATTGTACCCTGGGAGTGAAAAAACTTAGCAACAATAATAGTAGTACTTTCCTTCATAGTGCTGACAATTTAAGGAGGAGACAAAAATACGCTCAATAACGCTCAAAATAAATATGTAACCAAAAACTGGAAAAGGAAAAAATGGGCAAAACTAAGGAACGGTGGAAGAATGGTATCTAACCTAGCATGAGGAAGAAAAGGAAAGTCCTCTCCAATGAAACCTAAAAAACAATCATGAAGAATGAATAGATTAACAAAGTACAAAGTGAAAGCACATTTACATAAAGACAATGCCAGGCAGAAAGAAGATGCAGCGTGCTATGTTTGTGGAAATAAAGGCAAACCAGGGAGGATGAAACAAAAAGAATGAAGAAAGAGTGGAGGGAGAGGAGGCTGGAGACAGTAGCAGCTAAGTGCAGATCATTCTGGGCCATTCTAATCACAACAACTGTGTCCAGAATTTATTCCTTCCAGTGGGTTCTTAGTCTCTGCTGACTTCAAGAATGAAGCCCCAGACCCTTGCTCTGAGTGTTACAGCTCTTAAAGGTAGTGCAGATCCAAAGATCAAGCAGCAGCAAGATTTATCACCAACACCAAAAAAGCAAAGGTAACCTGATTGCTGCTGCTGGCGCTGTGGCCAGCTTTTATTTCCTTATTTGGTCCCTCCCACATCCTGCTGATTGGTCCATTTTACAGAGCACTGATTGGTCCATTTTACAGAGTGCTGATTGGTGCATTTACAATCCTTTAGCTAGACACAGAGCACTGATTGGTGCATTTACAATCCTTCAGCTGCTTTAGCTAGACACAAAATTCTCCAAGTCCCCACCCGACCCAGAAGCCCAGCTGGCTTCACCTCTCAGGAGTTTGGTGCCATTTACTCATTTCCAGTTTCCATCGTGGGAATTATATTAAGCTTTCTTAATGACATTCTGATTACTTGTCCAGGTGCGTTGCCTCTTCTTATTTCATTCACCCAGAAACTATCTATTGCGTGATTACACAGGATCCAGTGCTTTTTCAGCAAACTCAAATGACTTTCCCAAAGAAAGCAGATAATATAGACCAGAGGAACTAGAGTTGCTTATTCTCCTAGGGTATCAAGTGTTTAGCAGTATAATGCATCCAAAAGGTAATGATTCATAAAATATCAATACTAATTGAGAAATATGGCAAAGTGAAGATTTATTCTATCTCAATTTCAAGTACTTGAAGGTACTGAATCAGATCATTTATAGTGCTTCTCAATGGTGACATTATTTTAATGGTGTCATTTAAATCCATTTTTGGTGCAATACAGTAATTCCTAAATGATAAATTGCACCATTTAATATTGCAACAGAGACATTTGTTAGATATAGAGGTCCAATTTTTTAAATGAAGAGTTTAAAGATTTGCTTGCATCTTAAACTGAAATTCTACATTAAATTAATAATTTGTAAACTTACCATTTGATTTGTAAGAAATATCATACATTGATTGTAGAACAAATGTTATATGTTGTTTTTTAGATCCCCTTATCTTTCAGTGTTGAGCAACTCCATGAAGAATCCACAGCTTGAAAACAAAAGATGAAAAATGATGAGTTCACATACATAGCTGTACTCTTAGTCCCAAACCAATAAATCTTTTGCCCTCTTTCTAATTTATCACATATGTGTAAAAGAGATTTGCTTCTGGGGAGAACATGTTAAATAGGGAAGTTCATATTTGAAACATTTACATCATTTTCTTGCTCTCTTTCTGTTTACCAACAAAACAAAATGACATTTGGAAACGAATGATTTTGAGGAAATATTATGGGTATATATTAAAAGTTTTGACCTTTTATTTATTTATATTATAGTTCAAATGAGTGCATTATGACCCAAATGCAAGCTGGATCAAGGATGTTCTTGTCCAGCTAGAATTTGTTAAGAGGCTCCAAATTGCCATTAGGAATCAGAGTTGGAGAAAGAGTGATTTCTATTTGTGTTCGAATGTTACGTGTTCTCACTGTCATCCAAAAAAGAAAAGGGCATAAATAGTCAAGCAGCAATAGGAGGCTTACTTATGATACTTGGAAATAGCAACATTTAATGTTACAACTTGGAGAGATGAAAATCAGTGACAGGTATGCAATTCCCATTATCCCATCACCATCAGAGGCAGCTGATAGTCATCCAAAGTAAGCCCCTAGGAACCCAAATGAGACTGAGGAAAACAGAGCGTCGCCCATGGACTGTGGGGCTTTAAGAAAGAACCAGAGAACTTCTCCTCTAGTGTTATTAGGGGCTAGCATACATAAGCAATGCCATAGTTCAGATGCTCGAATCGAGGCAGTCCTCTATTGCCAGCTCAGTGTAGGGGCTGAGGTTTGGAGGGGAAAACTCTTTCCCCTGATATGCTGGGGGCAGGGATACAAGAATTGCAGTTACAGTTGTATTATGTAGCAAGAACTTTGCCACACCATTGGTGATGAATGAATTGAGACTCAGGTCTTATCTTTGGGACAGAATGAATTAAGCACTGGATTTGAAAGTGACCAGCACCCTCTCTAGGATTCTCTCCTTTAGGAGCTCAGCTATGGACAAATTGTCCCTTACTAGTCACTGGCATGTATCAGGGGGTAATTTTACACCATTTGAAGGCTCCATGGGACAAATATTAAAGACTTGCAATTATCATTATAGTTAATTATCCCCTTTAGCCTCTATTTGTGTGTCTCTGTGGGAACTCATTCGCATTCCTCAGGAAGCTGCTCACTTCTATTTCCTCAAAATCATTTACATTTTGGAACATTTCCATACAGGTGTAGTAGGAGACATGAACTGTGATAAAATGGAGTCGGTTTACTAATATCTTCTGATCTTGTAATTGAATTAATGAAGTTAATTTTTTATTCCTTTTGTAAACACTATTTGTCCCTCAAAAGCCTATTACCGTGATTTGGTCAGTTTCAATTATTCAATTATTATTATTATTATTTTTGAGACAGAGTCTTGCTCTGTCGCCAGGCTGGAATGCAATGGAGGCATTGCATTGAAATGACTGATGTTTTACACTTTTTTAAATTTCTTTTTTGAAACTGAATCTCACTCTGTTGCCCTGGCTGGAGTGCAGTGGCATGATCTCAGCTCACTGCAACCTCCGACTCCCTGGTTCAAGTGATTCTCCTGCCTCAGCCTCCCAAGTAACTGGAATTGCAGGCATACACCACCACACCCAGCTAATTTTTATATTTTTAGTAGAGATGGGGTTTCACCATTTTGGCTAGGATAGTCTCGATCTCCTGACCTCATAGTCCATCTGCCTCAGCCTCCCAAAGTGCTAGGATTACAGGCATGAGCCAGCATGCCCGGTATATTTTTTTTTTCCATTTTATATAAGGAAAAATAATTGTGTGCATGAATACACTCACCCACATAGATATATAATTATGTCAACTAATACATGAACACAAATACTTTTATAAGGGAGATTAAGTCACACCATATTGTGTTAGTTGTAGTGGAGAATTTTTGTAAAGCTTTTAAGCATGCAGGATTTATTTTCCCTTGCATCCAACAGCTATCCGAACATTTTACAACAGAAAAAATAAAATCGTTGCTCTTTCTGACCCACTTTTTTCGCCTCAGGATATCTTTGTCATGCTCGTAATTGGTTTACTATATTCACATTGTCAACAGAACTCTGTGCTTTTCAACATTTAACACCTGTGAAGAACTGTGACTTTACTGCAAGCAAAAGGCATAATTGGTTGCAAAAGAACTTTAGCTCACTAGCAGGTATGTTGGACCGACAACAAATGTCTTTCAGTTCAAAGAAATCTGAATCTGTAATTTACAGTTTTATTTCTTTCACAATTTCTGGCTTACTTTGTTTACTTTCAAATTCCTTGTAATATCTGGTGAACTTGGAAAATATTTCTTTAGCTGTTTCCAGTATTCTCTCTAATTTTACTTTCATGTTTATTAGCAATTTTGGTATATATTTTTTCTTAGTAAAGATACTCTGTGTTTATTCAGTCTTCATCTTTCACAATAATATCTCTCGAGCTTTTTATTTAAGTGTACAGATTCTATATTATATAAGAAAACAAAACAAAAACAATAATAACAAATGTTTATGAGTCTTTAGATGCATTTCTCAAATGTAATGCTCCCAACATAAAAAATAGCCCAGTATCATGAAATCCTTGGTGATACGAAAGTGTAGGTCATTTTGCATGAGGGCAGTGGGGACTCCAGTAGGGGCCCTAGTATGGGGTTAAGAACATGTGGGCAACATGATCCTTTCAGAAGATTAGGAGGTGAGTGCATACAGGAAAGTCAATGAAATTTGTTGGTTAGCCTACCTAGGACAAAGGATTGAATTTTATTTTCCTTTCTTTTTTCCTTTGTCTCTTAACCACATGGCCTTTTCCTACAGACCTCCAGAGTTAGTAGGAGATGACTTGTAGTGGTGCAACGCCTGTCAGCCTTAAATAAGAAGATTCAGAAAATAGGATTCGGCATAGAGTTTATTCGACTCCAAAGCTTGAGAATGGCCACCAAGGAGCATAGATTCAAGTTGCTATGAATATACACTTTAATTAGCAGCAGTTACAAGTGAGTTTTTAAGCTGGGGGGTTGGGAAAGAGGCAATTTCTAGGTTGCTTACCAAGAATTTACATCAAAATAATACAAGCTGTTAATTGATTCTACATTGTTCTTTGTACCGCAAATTCTAGGAACATGAAGATAAAGGGTGAGACAACTAGTCAGGGAAGAAAATCCTTGAAAAACTTGTCCCTGGGCATGGGGGTTGGATGGGGGTGGAGTGGGTGTGACTGAAGTCCTGTCTTCATACTCATGTCTCTGGCATACCTCTTACAGCTCACACAGGTCTCAGCTATTTTTTCCTCACACCATAGCACTGGCCTACTGTGTATGCAATGGGTAGATTGGCAGGGGAGGAGGTTAGATTCCAAAATTGTGTAAGGTCTTTTATTCCCAACTCAAATATTTTACAATGATATTTTATATTAAAATTATTTTTAGTACCAACATGGCAAATCTGAAAATAATGTTTTGATTTATAAAGTACCCAAATGACAGTGTAAGTGTTAAGGTATTTGAGGCCAGTTATATCCAACCACAGTCCTCATCACCGCCATCTTCTTTCACCATATCTCTTTGTTTTTTCTCAACTGTCATCTATGTAAGTTTAACTCCAAGTGCTTTCTTTCCCCTTGCAGAAGGACTCAGCCTTCCAAAAGAAGGTCCCCCAAAGAATAGACTTTTGCTTCACTCAATTCAAGTGGACAGTTTGGAAGGTCTTGGAGGTTTTTGTTTTGTTTTGTTTTTATGAGTTGGAGTCTTGCTCTGTTGCCCAGGCTGGAGTACAATGGTGCTATCATAGCTCTCTGCAGGCTTAAACTCCTGGGTTCAGGCGATCCTCCCACCTCAGCCTCCCAAGTAGCTGGTGCATGCCACTATACTTGTATAATTTTAAAAATTCCTTTAAAGATGGAATCTCATTATGTTTTTCTTCCCTTTGAACCATTTCATGGATGCCAAAGAGCTTAGCTGATATATCCAAATATGTGTGTGTGTGTATGTGTATGTGTATGTATGTATGTAACTGTCCTACATATTTTTAAAGGTTGGTCAGCAGAGTATAAAAACACTTGTGAGGATGGAGAATATAAACCAGAAATAAAATTCTAACATCCCAACCTACTGAATGGACCCTTCCTCTTGGCCAAGGGCATTCCAAAGTTAACCTGAAAAACTAGTTCAAACTGTGATGGGAAGGGGGTGTGAGCATGCCTCATTATACTCTCTTCCCTTTGGAATTCAGGCACAACCAACCAGCCTGAACGTTAAAACAGAGATCTTAACATCGACAAAACAGACTCTGTAGCAAAAGATACCAAATTCTAACCTGACTCTCTAGTATAGCATCACATGATAAATAACAGACCCTGAAAGAAAGCAAAGTAAGTTACCTTAAAACATATTTCTTTGACATATTTTAAAATGACCCTGCAAAGCCGTCTATTATGGGGGGAAATTTACATTTTGTAGAGAATCTCCTTCACTTACTAGGTCTTTTTAGGAGAGTCTAGCACCTTGTTAAGTCTGATAAGAAGACCTAAACCATCTATTGCCCCTGAAGCCTGCTTCCCAGAGGCTTCATCTGCATAGGAAGAATCTTGGCTTTTACAACCTACCTTATCGTAACCCCAAGTATTTCTTTCTTTGAACTCTTTATGCAAAACTTAACTCTTTCAGCGAATTGTCAGTCAGGAATCTTTGAATCTCTCTAAAACCTAGAAACCTCCTTATCTACCAGACAACCCTTCCTAGAGATATCTTGCCTTTCCACCCTGAACCAATGTACACCTTACATGTTTTCATTGATGTCTACCTGTAGCTTTTGCCTCCCTGCAATGTGTAAAATCAAACTGTGACCAAGCTACATTGGGCAAATGTTCTCAGGACCTCCTGAGGCTATCTCATGGGCATGTCCTTAACCTTGGCAAAATAAACTTCCAAACTGATTGAGACTTGTTTCAGATGCATTTTGGTTTACACAATAAAGATTTTTATGACTGGCTAAATCTTTATTTCCTGAAGGTGGTATGACCCACTTTTTTAGGAATCCATGAAAAATTTTGGAGATCTGCAAACACGTTTACCATCTGTAAACATGGAATGTTATCTTTTATTGTACATAGATGTTTCTCAAAATGTTCACACCCTATTTCTTTAAAGAAAATATATATCCCCTACACCTGTTTGTGTTCCTTAATAACTTATATAATTGTCTCCTTGTGAAATCATGCACTTGTAGACTCTCCAGGTATTCCTCAGCTTCTAAACTTTTATATTGTGTTTTCTTGAATTAATTATTAATGAACTTTCCAATATTCTTAATTTTTCACAAATTTATTACTTATTATTTATTCCCCTAAGTGTGACCTGGCTCTTCCTGTGTTAGTTATATATTGCTGCAAATGGTATCAAATGTAGTGGTTTATGAGAACAAACATTTATTATCATCCAATTCCTGTGGTCAGAAATTTGAAACTGGCTTAGCTGAGTGACTCAAGGTCTTCCATTTGGTTGCAATTAGGATGTCAGCTGGGGCTGCTGTCCTCAGAAGGCATGACTAGGGCTGGCACCAAGGAGTCTCACTCACATGGCCGTTGGCATAGAGCTCAGTCCCTTGCCACCCAGATCTGTCCACAGGCTGCTTGAATTTTCACACTGCTAATAAAGACATACCAGAAGCTTGGTAATTTATAAAGAAAAAGATGTTTAATGAACTCACAGTTCTACATGGGTGGAGAGACCTCACGGTCTCAGCAGAAGGCGAAAGGGACATCTTATATCACAGCAGGCAAGACAGAGAATGACAGCCGAGTAAAAGAGAAAAGCCCTTATAAAACCATTGGATCTCATTAGACTTACTCACTACCACATGAACAGTGTGGAGGAAACCGCCCCAGTGATTCAGTTATCTCCCACTGGGTCCCTCCCACAACATGTGGGAATTACGGTAACTACAATTCAAGATGAGATTTGGGTGGGGACATAGCCAAGCAGTATCAAATGGCCTCTCAACATAGCAGAAAGAGCATGTCAGAAAGAACAATACAATAGATCATGTTGGAATTTGCAGTAATGCAACTTTAATAATAGCTAAGTCTCTAAAGTGACACACACCATCACTTCTACTTTGTCCTACTCATTAGTAGTAAGTTACTAAGTCCAGCCCACTTTCTAGGGAAGGGACTTAGGTTCCACCTCTTGAAGGGAGAAGCATCAGAGTTTTGGGGGCATGTTTTAAAACCACCACACTGCCTATAGTCCAGTGTGGGATCCTCATATTTATATATCTAGGGCATCTCAAAGTCTATAACAGAAAGTTGTGGGGAGGGAGGTGATACAAGAGAAGATGGACCCTCTCCTGGCTTCCTACCATGTATTCCATATTGAATTTCTTTCAATTACATGAAATCTTTCTTTCAGGTCTATATGATTGTACTCAGTATTTTTCTAATCTTTTGCATCCATAATTCCTAGAAATGTCCCTTCAACTCACAGAAGATTTTAAGTAGCTGCCTACTACGGGTGCATTCCAACTTCTACAGTAATCTTGGGAGAGTTTAATGTCTCAGAAAACTCCTTAGAGGGAATGACTTTTCTTAATTTTAGTGGCCTAGTTTTCTGTTCCATTTGATTTGCAAAGTAGATTTTCTCATGTAAATGATTTCACCTCAGAAATGATAAAGTGTGGTATTCCTCTCTGAGAACACAACCTCTCAGCTGCTTCAGATATCTCCTTCCCTCACTTCCACACCTGATCTTTAGCCTGGCTCTTACATATTCTCCAGGATGCTCCCAAGAAAAGAGAGCAGAAGCACTTAGAACAGGAGTAACTTTTAAAAAGAAAGTTACTTTTGTCAAATGATGCCCCAACCTATAGACAAAATGAACTCTCTGTGGATAACTGAAATGCTCAAGTTCAAGCAAAACCAGGAGCCCCTAGCGGGATGAGGGGGCAGTTATGCTCTATGTGTGCTCACAGAATGTTGCAAAAATATCACAAGACTTCGGTTCGTTTCTGCCACCAAGTCAAACCAAAATAGGCTACAGTGGCAAATCTCCCAACTGACAAGCAACTGACCACCTAGAGTCAGCCAATAGAGAGAGACTTGTGGTTTTAGGTTTAAGGGTTGTCCAATCAAGATTCTGATCCCACTCCTCAGCTTTGCAGTTTTTGTCTTTATAATCTCTAACACTCCAGCGTCTCCTTGAAGACCTTTTAATTTTGTCCTGAAGGCTGCATTTCCCCAACCTATAGACTGCTTTCAGAAAATAAGGTTCTACAGGCGCCTGCCACCTCGCCCGGCTAGTTTTTTGCTGAGGCAGGAGAATGGCGTGAACCCGGGAGGCGGAGCTTGCAGTGAGCTGAGATCCGGCCACTGCACTCCAGCCTGGGCGACAGAGCGAGACTCCGTCTCAAAAAAAAAAAAAAAAAAAAGAAAAAGAAAAAGAAAATAAGGTTCGCGTCCTCTCTCTTTTTGTCTCTGCAGATTTCACGGTCTTTTGTTAACACTTTTAAACAAGGTAAGGAAATCAAACAAGAAAGTCTGGTTCACCAAATAAAAAAAAAATACAACAACATTTAAAGAAAAAATGTCTGAAAAAATAGGACTAAGGTTATGAAATTTACAGTATATTCATGGTAGACAGTGGTAATATTTTATTCACAAAGATCATGCTGTAAATTCAGATATTGTCAAAGCAAATAAGGAAATTGAGGAGAAATGTCTTTGTTAAGAATTCAGGTTTATTGTTTTGGGTGCAAAATTTCTCCCTTCCACCTGCAACTTGACTTTGTAAGTTCTGCTTAATGATGTTGGAAGTAGAAAAGCTATCAGGTGTTGTTTCTTCAGTGCTAAAACCACTTTCTTTGGGGTCCTCTTGACCCACCTCATGATTCACGGTATGAATTGTTGAGTCACAAGGTCTCTTAACCTTCATAAAAAGAATCTATCACTCCAGTGTCGGTCACCAGCAACCTCAAAGCAGTCAACATATGTAATATACTGAGGTGATCAGATACACCTGCTGCTGCCCTGGTCCACCTGAGACCTGAACAGATAAAAGCGAAACATCACAGAGATAAAATAAAAACAGACCCACCTGGGAGAATCATGAAAGCAGCCAGGTCCTGCCCTTGTTCGAGAGGTCTTGGGAGGCTCTGCCTGAGAGAACACAGAAGACTTCTTTCAGTTTTGGCAGCTGCTGCTAGAAGCTCTGCCTGAGAGAAGCAGTGATTGCCCAGCTGACTGACGCCTGAAGGACTTCCATACCCTTTCAACTCTTCTATTGGCATGCTGGTCTCCCAAATCATGCTGTGTTTTGCCGCCCTACTCTTATTACTGCCTGTGTGCTGAATACTAGTTGCACGACTGGTAGTGTGTGAAGGCCTTGCAGTAAACAATGAATCTGAGCATATATTATTGGCTTTGAGCCACTGGGAAATCCTCCAACTAAGTTAGGTCAGAGTTAGCACACCTAGAACGTGGTGAACCTAATTAACATATCAATTGGTGTAGCTAATAAAGAGATCATCCTAGATTTAGATCATCTTAAATCCAACAAGTATCTTTATAAGAGAAGAGAAGACAGATGCAAATGGAAAGAAGCCAAGTGAAGATGAAAGCAGATTAGAGTGATCCTGCCACAAGCCTGGAGTCATTATGAGCTGAAAGAAGCAAGAAAGCCATCTTCTCTAAAGCCTTCAGAGACAGTGTGGTCCTCTCAACACATTCATTACAGACTCTGGCCTCCAGAATTGCGAAAGGGTACACTTCTGTTGTTTTAACCCATAAAGTTCGTAGTAATTTTTTATAGCAGCCCCAGGATACTAATCTAGAGTGCAAAGTGGGGGTAGGGCACGTGACTATAAGGTGAAAAGCGATTGGTTGGGGAGGATTCTAGCTGAATCTTCTAAGGCTAAATCCTCTAAGGTTATTTAAACGTAAGTAGGCTTTTCTAGTGGTTAGATATTTCATGATATTTCATCTGTTGCTGACAGTTTTTTTTTTTTTTTTTTTTAAATAATTTCCAACCCCAGAGGTGAGACAGAGTTTATATGCATGTCAGAGAGCATTCTGGGAGCAGTCGAGAAACATTCTGGAAGTGCCTGGGAGCCCATAAGAGCCCATGTAAAGATATTTACTTATGCCCCTATTTTCTGTCCATTACCTCATCTTTGTCTGCTTCTGTGACATATACCCTGGAGTCAGGACCATTCTGGTTCAATATTTCCAGGCACAAAACTTCTGGTCCTCTTAGTAGCCTGGGAGAAGAAATGATTCAGCCATTCATCAGGTTCATCTAACTTCAGCCCCCAGTTTTTCACCGGACCTCCACAGTCTCTCCAAACTCAGAACACCTCAAGGAGTCAAGTGAATTGGACTAGTTTTATCTTATCATTCCCCTCTTTATCCTTAGGTTCCAGCTTTCTCTGCTCTGCTAGAGTCCATTTCCTCCCTTTCTTTTAAAATAGGTAGTGACATTGTTTCTTCAAGGTGTTTTCTTCTCCATTTTTTTTCTCATGGACCTGTATGCCTCTTGCCGTTTTAGTTGATGTTCTAAAATGAAACAAAAATAAACAAACTTGTTCAGTCTGATTGTCATACCATAATTCTCCTCTTTATATTTTATCTAATTTGCTGACACTACTGCCCATCAACTTACCACAGCTACAAAGCTGAAATTCAAATGTATTTCCTCTCCCTTGTCTCCCATACCACTTAATCCCAAAGGCAGACATATCTTGCCTCATTAAAAAAAAAAAAAATCAGTACATTAATCTCTAACCTTAATGATACTGCTTTAAAGGCTTCTTGTCATCTATCAGTTAACTACTGAGACACAATGTCCCTCCTTTTAGAATGCATCCTGAAACCCATCATCCACAGATCTGCAGAGTCATCTCTCTCATATGCACAGCTGAAGGTGTACCTTCTCTTTTCATACTCTTCAAAAGCTGATCTCATAGGTCTAGATCAATGCACAGCATGGAACACAGGGCCCCTCCTGGTAGAATCTTTTGACCTTATCGCATTCATAAATTTTCACTGCTCCCAGGCTTATACTCAATGTTCTAGAATCACCTACAATCTCTATAGCTTTGTCATTTCCTCAGATTAAAATGACTTTCTTACTTCATCTTTTCAGTCTCCTCCCAATCTTCCAAAACAAATCAGACCATTTGTTTTCTCCACTGTGAAGCCTTCCTTGCCCCCTACCCAGCCTATCTTGCTCAACCTGGCTGACTTAGCCACTGATTATTTTCTTTGATCCTGGAAGCTACCTCCATTATTATCTTTATTATAATTATCTTTAAATACTCTCTTTTTCTCCTTTGAGATGTAGATCTTTTACAGTAGGTACTGTTCTTTATTTAAAGTTTATTATTGCTTTTAGCATAGTGATAGGTACATAATCGAATTTAATGAAAAATTAACAGATCCCTTTGTCCTGAAGAAGGAAGCAGACAGAGAGGTGAGAGTATACTCTGACATTAAAGTAGGTAGTAATGTGCATTCCAATTCATTTTTGTCTTTTTCTAGTACTAACAAACTTCATTGCTCAATGCTATTACTTATTACTTCTTGAAATGTTGTTTCCTACCTTCTCCTACTAACTATTCCAACTCAGGTCAGATACGATGCATTTTCAAAGCTCCCCATACAAAAGAAGTCTTATATTAATATGATCCATCAGAAATAATGACATTCAGAACTTATTCCTTTTCTGTGCTGCAAGGTCAATTTTCCTACCTCTATTGAAGCATTCATCACTCTAAACAGCAAAGCAAAATACCTCCCAGGACTTAAGATTAGAATTATGGTAATATCAACTTGCAGTGGTTGACCTAGCCTTGCATAAAGTATAATACTTCCAAGCAATCACAGACAAATGGATGATTAAGCATTTTTTTCAAAAAAGAGGTCAGGATCTTGCTTTAGAAAAAGACTACCTATATTGACAGGCTTAAGTCTGCTATATAATTAATGTCTAAAGTGAGGAATGTTTCAATCAGGAAAAAATGAATGTTTAGTGGAGAAAAAAGAGAAACTGTGGAATTCTAATATGCATCTAGCATTGACGACTGCACTGAAGAGTATAGACTTTCTATCAAATTTGGGGGAGACACACACATCATACACACAAACACACACACACATACACACAGAGGCACATTCTGAGATACATTGATGATATCACTGATGAATTTTGGTTCTGTTTAAATAGCTCTTTCTTTCATTATTCTGAGAAGATAAAGCTGTTCTTTCCATCTATATATCCAAGCATACATTAACTGCTCAAGAACTTTTATTAAGCGGGTGTGTATATGTACAATATTTTAAATACAAACATATGTTGGTGTATTGATTATAAATCTCAGTTACAAACTACGATTACATCAGTTCCATTCTTAGGTTGTGACTTTATAAGCCTTATGGAAAACTATGTTGATAGTGAGATTACTCGACAGTTTCTTTTATATCGTTTTTCTTTCTCACTTTGATTGTTATTCTGCAGTCCAAGGTAACCCTTTCATAGAAGCAGAGCCAAGAATAACAACATTATTCATCTTCTCTACCTTCAAGTTGAAGTGTGCTGTGTCAGCTACTAATATTCCAAACACTATGAAATAAGTTGTCTGGAGCTTTGTGGCTCCTTCTTATTCCTACCTCCTCTGTTTGGTTTGCTTTGTGGTGTGTAATAGCCCTTGACATGTTATATCTAATTATATTAAAACATGGTACATCACATAGGTCATGTCCCAGGAGGTCATGATTTAACATGGAGGATAGGAATATTCTTAGGAAATAAAAGCAGATGCTAGAGAATTGAAGATGTCCACAAATTACCCAGAGTAACAAAAATAAGCTATATATATATATATATATATATATATATTCTTCCTGCCTTTTCTGTCTTCATTGTGTGGAAGACAGTGTCATGTCTAATTTTCTCTTTAGGTTCATCATTTTCATAAGCATGTTATGTGCCAAATGTGAATACATCTAGTAGATGCAGTAAAAGATGCTAACATTCTGAATATATTCCCCCAAACAGCCTTAAGAATTCAATCCTTTATTACTGTATCCCACTAGACTCACAATGTTGTAAATAGAGAAAAAATAAAATGGACAAGATCAAAACCGTAAATTATTGAAACTACCTCCTCCCAAAATAAGTGCTTAAACATGATACGAATATTTCCTTTGTATTTTAGAAACAAATGTTACACTATAATTCATACAACTTGTTCTAAGTCTAAAAAAGTCTCAAAAACACTAATATTTAGGTATTTAAAACTGAAAATAGATAGACCTATATCACTGTAAAAATATAGACACTGGACTTTGCAAATCAAGAATCGACATTGGGAAGCAGTCGTTGTACACATCCGTGAACATATGAAATTCAAGGAAGACAAAAGGACAAACCCAATAGTAGAGCTCATGACTCAAATCTACAAAGTCTCACATTGCCTTTTAAAGTTTATTTACAACAATTTTCTCACTTACTACCTTCAGTTTGCTCTGGCCTCTTGTTTTCCTTTCCTGTTTATCTTTATTCTTTTTGTATACCCTTTAAACCCGTATCCTTCATCATTTCCCACAAATTGTCTTTCATATTTAGAATAAACTTTAAATTGCAAGCAATAGGATTATTAAAGAATGTTAAGGTGCACGGAAAGACACAGATGCCTGATCGTTAGGAAAATGTCAACAAGAGGCCTTGGATTGGAAGGACTCATGGAAGATCTGCAAACCCAATAGTCTTCTGTGTGTTTCTCTCTTGCTTTCTCCATTTCTAATCCCCCATCCTTTGTCCCTACCCCCCGCCTTCTCTCTCTCTCTCTGTCTTTCTCTCTCTGCTTTGTGGTGTATAATAGCCTTTGACACGTTATATTTAATTATTTTAAAGCATGGTGCATTGCATATGTCATGTTCCAGGAGGTCATGATTTAACATGGAGAAGAGGAATTTTCTTAGGAGAGGAATTTTCTTCTACTCCTCCTTCTCTCTCTCTTCTCTCTCTCTCTCTCTCTCTCTCTTCCCCACCTCCTTCCCTTTCTGTTTCTTTCTTCTTTCTCTTTCCCTCACAACAGTCTCTCCCTGCAAGTGTGTCTCCATCTGGAGCATCTGCCTTTGATTTCTCTGCCTTGCTCAAGGTCCAGTGTGTGATCATGCCATAAAGCACAGGCCTTTCCAGCTTTAGCACTGTCATCAGATGACTTAATTTCTTAGCTTTTCAAGTCCACTGAGTACCATATGATTTGCCTAGCTTATCTTTTTTTTTTTTTTTTTTGAGACAGAGTCTCGCTCTGTCGCCCAGGCTGGAGTGCAGTGGCGCGACCTCGGCTCACTGCAAGCTCCGCCTCCCGGGTTCCCGCCATTCCCCTGCCTCAGCCTCCCGAGTAGCCGGGACTACAGGCGCCGCCACCACGCCCGACTAATTTTTTGTATTTTTTTTAGCAGAGACGGGGTTTCACTGTGTTAGCCAGGATGGTCTCGATCTCCTGACCTCGTGATCCACCCATCTCAGCCTCCCAAAGTGCTGGGATTTAGCTTATCTATTTAATGGAAGCTACAAATCAAAGATAGTTGACCAGGTTATTGAATGGTTGTCATTGAGTAGGATTTATACTGCTTTATCAATTATCAACAGCTGCGGGGGACAGAAACACAAAGAACAACAACAAAAAAAATGCAGCTTTCTTTTGAGGTGGTAATAACAAGATCTAGATCTAGTACCCATAGAAATCCTTCACTGCTTTATTTTCTCTACACATTTGATTTCCAGTCACACCTTGCTCTTTTTTTTTTTTTTTTTTTTTTTTTGACGGAGTCTCCCTCTGTTGCCCAGGCCGGAGCCGGATCTCAGTTCACTGCAAACTCCGCCTCCCGGGTTCCCACCATTCTCCTGCCTCAGCCTCCTGAGTAGCTGGGACTACAGGCGCCGCCATCGTGCCTGGCTAATATTTGTATTTTTAGTAGAGACGGGGTTTCACCGTGGTCTCGATCTCCTGACCTTGTGATCCTCCCGCCTCAGCCTCCCAAAGTGCTGGGATTACAGGTGTGAGCCACCGCGCCCGGCCAACAACTTGCCTTTATATCAAATCAATCAACACAGAGACTATTGACTTTATACGAAGAAATTATTCATTTCCTTATCCTCACATTTATTTCACACTGTTAAGCTGAATTTAACTTTGACATTAAATAAAGTTTATGTTCTTCATAATATTTTCAAAACAAATTATTCAAACACGTAGAGTGTGCTTCTTCAAAATTGACATTCAAAACAAATGAGGCCAGGTGCGGTGGCTCATGCCTGTAATCCCAGCACTTTGAGAGGCTGAGGCAGGTGGATTGCATGAGGTCAGGAAGGAAGTCAAGATCAGCCTGACCAACATGGTGTAACTCCATCTCTACTAAAAATACAAAAGTTAGCAGAGCGTGGTGGTGCACACCTGTAATCCGAGCTACTCTGGAGGCTGAGTCAAAAGAATCGCTTCTACCTGGGAGGTGGAGGTTGCAGTGAGCTGAGATCATGCCACTGCAGTCCGGCCTGGGCAACAGAGCAACTCTCTCTTGACAACAACAACAAAAAATGGCATTATTTTATTTTAACCCATTATACAATCTTCACCTTCAAAACAATTCCCTGATGTTTTTCACTGCAGTCAGTGATCTGGTGTTGATTGAACATTTGACTTCTGCCTGATAGAATGTATTATACTAAGGTAAAACTCTGCCACACTGTCTGATTACTTTATCCTTGCCCTTCCCTATTGGATAGGTATTTATGACTAGTTACCTGGTGATTTTGACTGAGAGTCAATAGAAATTCAACAATTAGAAAGCCATGTAGAAATCATTAACAGCTATGTAAGTATAATATCTTGTCTAAGAAGTAGAACTAAATCAACCCCTAGCTACTACCCAGGACTTTGTAACTTAAATGTAGCCTAAAGTAATCAAACAATTAATTGTCAGCTCTTTAAAAGTAGCTAAACTTCTTTCCCCCTGTGGATTGTGAACATCGAAAGGTTTTAGGCCAGGCGTGGTGGATCATGCCTGTAATCTCAGCACTTTGGGAGGCCAAGGCAGGTGGATCACCTAAGATAGGGAGTACGAGACCAGCCTGACCAACGTGGAGAAACTCCAACTCTACTAAATAAATAAAAATTGTAAAACCTCGTTAAATCCCACGTCTCATTTCAGTCATCTTTCCCTTTCACAATTAAATCTCTTAAAAGATGTAAGTCAATGATTCCAGGTCTTTATCACATATTGTTTATGCTACTGCAATCTGATTTCCTGCCTCCACCACTGTATTTTGCTCTTGTCCAACAGACCAGTGCTAACTTTTCTGTAAAGGGTAGCTCTTCATACTTTATCTATCCTGACTTGTCAGCGTTAGTTGTATTGATTGAGTACCCTTCTTAAATCATTTTTTTTTCCATCCTGAATATCCACTTTTGCTTACTGGAAATTAACCATTCATCCACCCATAGAATTTGCTGTTTCTTGAGAATTCTGTCCTAGGCTTTCGTCTTTTCTCACTTTAACACTTGCACTAGGTGATCTCCTTTATTCCCATTACTTCAATTACCATCTCTATGAGGCTGTCTTCGAAGTACATCTCCAGCTCAGACCACCTTAATGAGCTCCAAGTCCGTGTATCCAACGAGGCTCTTGCAGATCCCAAAGCACCATAAATATCAACTAAGTTCTTTGCATGTGTCTTCTAATTTGCGTTTGCTCATGGTTCCTGTATTTGGTAGGACATCCTAGAAATGGACTTAAGGATGGAAATTTGTAGCTAGAAAATTTCAGGGGAACCCCGCTGGTAGGAGAATAGGGAGCGTGGGCTCAGAAGAAAGAGAAGTTGAATTGCAATGCACTTGCGAAAATAGGCTTTAGTTAATACCACAGTAAGCTCTAAAGCTGAAATGGCCCTTCTGAGTTGTTCCAATTTGAGGCAAAACAGTTGTGTCTTTATACGAAGGCATTCACCATTTTGCCTGACCGTTAAAGGATGATTAGGAACGTTGAAAAATGCATCTCCTTTTGGAAAGACCAATCTTTAGGAAAACCTCAGATGAGCCAACAGCTGGCCTTAGTGAGCTAGCTGGCATCATTCCTGGTAGCTGGATGAATGAATGCCTCATTTCCAAAGAGTGATGTTGGAGGCTCAAGAGGTATCTATTGTGGTACATAATATCCAGAACACGAATCAACCCCAGCTTGGTACAGATTCTCTAAGATTCTTATTCTCTTTCACAGAGAAACTTAGAAAAGGAAGATTAATTGGACAGAGTAATGTTTTACAGTGGTGTAGCAATTCTGCAGGCAACTCTTATCATGTCTGCCTAGTTTACATGCCCCACACCCTCTCTTAGCATCTCTGTTAGCCTAATTGCATTAGAAGGTAGAGTGAGTCACACATGCGTTCCAGAGGTGTCTGGGCTTATCCATCTTCAGCATGCATTTCTCGGGATGTGACCACTGCACTTGTCCATTTGAAATACAATTTGGACAGAAGGGATACTCCAATGTTTCACCCGAATACCAAATTAATTCTTCCCTGCCTCCCTGGATAATATCACCCCTGGTTCCTCCCTTGCTAATTGTGATACTCTTCTTTGACATGGAGAGATGTAATCACTAGGTGGCAACCACAAATTAAAGTTCAGAGGTACTCTTAGTATGTTTCCCAGTGAAGGCATTCCTTCTCAAGAAACTAGAAACTTTGGACCCATGGAACCTAAAGACTTAGAGACAGCAAACATGAATTTCCCATGTTGGAAGCGACAATGGGTGAAACACTTCTATTTTCATTCTTTGATATCTGTGGCTGTGTATTCTACTTAATGGGGACACACCACCATAAAACGATAATTACTTTAGAACGAATGCTGCATGATGGAACATGGAACCATGGAACCCCATCATTTAAAAGTATCCCTTCCAAAGGGGTGCATTACCTGCAGCTTTAAAACATATTTCTTTGCCCTATCAGGAGAGTAGCTTCTGGGTATTATGATTTGCAATGTGATCAGCAGATTCCATGGTCATGAGTTCCTTGTCAAAAAAGACAGTTTTAAAAAATCAAATGTGGAATTACACATCTGCAAATCTATAAATTTTCTGTGGCCAAAGCCCTGTCGGCAGGAAAGACAAATCCTTAGCTGGAATAGATACTGATCTCAATCAAGAAGAATCACTGATCTTTTAGATTAAAAGTAGTAGTACCTAATAAATGTGCCAACAGGTTTTGGGCGTGCAACATTGATTTATTCTATTAGATATTTGAACATTAGGCTTGGACAGTAGAAACCAATGCTGTTGGTGCCATGAATAGCTATGATTTCTGCTCTTTTGGCTACTCTGTTATGAATTACTTAGCCAATACTCAATGACAGAGGTTTGCTGATGCCTGTCAACTATGCCATTCTGTTTACGTGATTGCTTAGTACCTGTATTAGTCCATTTTCATACTGCTATAAAGAACTTCCAAATACTGGGTAATTTGTAAAGGAAAGAGGTTTAATTGACTCACAGTCCCACAGGGCTGAGGAGACATCAGGAAACTTACGATCATGGTAAAAGGGGAAGCAAACACATCCTACTTCTCTTGGTGGCAGGAAGGGGAAGAATGTGTGCTGAGCTAAGGGAGCGCACCTGATAAAACCATCAGATCTCATGAGAACACAGTCACTATCATGAGAACAGCATAGAGGAAAGCCACTCCCATAATTCAATTACCTTCCACAAGGTCCCTTCAACATGTGGGGATTATGGGAACTACAAGATTTGGGTGGGGACACAGCCAAAGTGTATCAGTGCCCTTTCAATGGAGAATTCTCTCTGATGGCTATTAACTTGCATTTTAAGGATCTTTATACTTTATGCCCACTGACATCACCTACCCCTGCCCTCTTTTGAAAAAAGTTCCTGTTCTCTGAATAAAAAAACAAGCCATTCACCACTGCCAATGTCAGAGAGTGCAAAGTAACTGTTTGTGCCACATAAATAATTGATTCTTATCCTCACTCATAAGGAGTGGCAAAAAAAGCCATTAACAAAAACTATGTTAATTTCTTAAAATGCTACATATAGAATAGCAGATCCAATTGAGGCAACCTCTATTTAAAGATGCCTCTGCCAGGACCCATCTACCTTTGTATGGGCCATGTTGATATGACTGGGATGTATTGGAGATTACTCTTTGCATCTTTCAAGATTTTGACAATCTCTGCTATTCTTTTCCCACCACTAATGCAGTTTCGGTTTGGATTTACATTTCAACCAGGCACACTTTCCCAGTGAGATGTCTCTTATCCCATATGCCAAGAAACTACTGTGGTAGTTATGTCATTTATCAAGCATGTTTATTCCTGCTGTGCATTTGCTAAAATGATCTTCTGGGTAGTTTAATGGATCCAATGAACATGAATCAGCTTTAGAAACAGTGCTCCATATTTTATTATTCAATGCATGGCAATGCCCATACATCAGTGACAACTTCAATAGTTTTTGAAATGTCTGAGTGCTCTAATTTTTCTACTGTATGATTGCCATATAATTGGCATTAGGTGCATTTTGGGGAGAATTATTGTGACACCATTTTTTTTTCAAGAGGGCCTTTACTTCAATGAAAGTTTCAAAGTCTGAGTACCGGCTCAGGTCCAGAAACCGAGCAAGTGATGATGAATTTTTTTGTATCTTCTGCCCTTACCTCCTGATCATTCATCCTTTGGTGTATGTACATGTTTATCTTATACGTTGAGAAATACTCTCATTGGCCACCCATCTCCCTTCCTCTCAGAACATTATGTTCTAATCATTATTTCCATAACCCTCTGCAGTTGAGAATTTCTGTCTCAACATTGTTTATTGCTTAATTGTACTCCTGCTTTTTCCTGTATTTAAACATAGCCATCTGGTCTCTATTATTTTGAGATCCAATTATTCCTATTGTTTCCTGTTGTTTTTAAGAAGACCAATTCTATAACGAAATCCCTTATTGTCAGTCATGTCCTAGAGAGGACAGCCATCATTGAGCTTTGCAGCAATGCTGTTGTCCCTAATAACAGAGTGCCTTCCCAGTTCTTACGTAAAACATCATCAGCTGGTGAGTTTTCTGATCTTATGTCACAGATCTTCTCTACAATGGTCATTTTCTAACAAGATATTTCTGCTCCCCTTTTGACACAGCCCTGACAGAATCTAGACCCCAGATACTCTGCAGGCTTTTCCTAGTATATGCTGAATAGGCCCCTTTATTCCATTAGCAGGACCAGAACTAATTTTACTTAACCCTCATTAATAATCTGATGACCACGAAAAGAAGAATGGATAGATCCCTAAAAAGGGGTGAGCTCTATTATCAAGGAGGAGGTACGTAATTATGCTACATAAGGGGTAAGATTCAGACTTATATAAAAAGAGTGAGCCCTTTCTGCAGGCCCAGGGAGTTCTGGAGATCTGGGGTTTTATCATTCTCAAGGACATTGACTCAGAAGTTCCCCACTCCAACTGTGAACATTGTGTATCATCCCAATTAGTGTTATTATTTGAATTGCAGAGTTAAAAAAAAAAAAAAACTCTACAGAAAGAGCAGAATTATGAGGTTGAGAACCCAACCTGCCTGGAAATATTCTACACTTATAATTAAATTTTGTACCTTATTTTAAAGTTTCTGCCCTTGAAATACCAAAGATAAACATCTTTTTCAAAGCAGCCTTCTCACTTTCACAGTCACTTAAACTTTGATTAACAATGTCAGTCTCTCCTTATCTTTCTCCAATATATATTTGTAGCATTTAATAATGGCCATGTGATACCACAGTCCTTATGATTGCCAATTCCCACCACAGCTCACAACTGTTCTGAGCTATTGCACAATTCAGTTCATTTCATTTCATCAGTATCGCATCTGAATTCCTCAGTAGTCAATTGCAATACAACTGTAGTGAGGGACCGTCACTACTCCATGTGCCTCCAATTCTCTGGTCCTCATGGCCCATCAGCCAGCAAGTAAGTGATCCAGTCTCAAAAATTACCTCTTTAAAGACTGTCTCCCAATACAGTCACATTCTGAGGTCTTAGGGGTTAGGACTTCAACGTATAAATTTTGGTGAAATACATTACTTCTCCAAATGTGGCTCACTCTAATGTAGGCTTCTCTATATATTATTTCCTTGGTTTAACTCTCCCAGTCTTTCAGGTTTGGAATGGAATTCCATTCTCACTTTCCTTAAATTTGTAAAATTGAATTAAATGGCTTTCAATTGAATTCCCACTGTATTCTTACCATTCATGCCATAAAACTTTTCAGATGTTATTTAATTATTTTCATACTCATTTACTTCCCCATTATACTGTAAATTCCAAAAGGAAAGAACGTTATCTTATTTACTATCAAACCCTCAGGACCTAACACAGTACCTAACATCTACTAGCATCACCATAAATAATTTGATCATATCTTTTTATTGCATTATTAATTACTTGAAGGCAGAGTGTGTGCATTATTCAACACTGAATCTCAAATAGTGTATTAGCCCATTTTCATAATGCTATGAAGAAATACCCAAGACTGAGTAATTTATAAGAATAAGAGGTTTAATGAACTTACAGTTCCATGTGACTAGGGAGGCTCACAATCATGGCAGACAGCAAAGGAGGAGCAAAGGCACATCTTGCATGGCGGCAGGCAAGAGACTGTGTGCAGGGGGAACTGCCCTTTATAAAGCCATCAGATATCATGAGATTTATTCACTATCATGACAACAGGATGGGAAAATCTCCTCCCATGATTCAATTATCTCCCACCAGATAACTCCCATGATACATGGGGATTATAGGAGCTGCAATTAAAAATGAGATTTGATTGTGGGTACAAACAAACCATATCACATAGCATTCAGAAAAATTCCTATTTACCCAATGGTAAGTATATAACAATTGTTTATTCAAATTTACTTAACTGATTGCTTAAAATATTTTGTCAATTTTTGAAACATCTACAGAAATTTGATTGCTTCAGGGATATAGTCATTAACTCACTTTACTTGTGTACTTTTTTATAAGTTCTGATTGTACTTAATAATTTTGTTTTCAAAAATGGGTTTTAAATACTAGGTGAGTGAAAGAGTTGAATTTCATAAAACATTTCTTTTAATATTAATTATTTATCTTTTAATATTAATTATTTTCCTCAAACTATTTGTATTATGAACTGTTTTTTTCATTAAATCTTGCTGAGCTTAAAAAAACACTTTAAAGGGTTTTTTTGAAAGAGTAACATAGTGTACCTAAAAAGTTATTTATAATACAATAAAATAAGATATTCAGGAAAGCTGGAAGGAAGTAAGTAACTGGAAATATGGGAACAAATATCTTTGAGCTCATTCTTTTTTATTTTTTAACCTCTGAACTTTTTATTGGCCTCCTGCTCCCCAAAGGCACCCTGCTTCTGCTGGCTTAATGTCTGAGAACTTTGGTGTCATTGGTCTCAGACACCACTTTGCCATCCACTCTCTGGCAGGTGGCCGTCTTTTGGATGGTTTGCATAGAGTTGCTGCAGTCCAGGGCATTACAAAGATTGAAGTCCTCACCATCTTCCAGCAGGAGGTGGTATGTGGCGATCTCAGCCTCCAGCTTGACTTTGATGTTCAGCAGCGCCTCCTACTCTTGGACCTGGTGCTGCCCCTCTGTCCGGGTCTGTGCCATCTCGGACTCCAGGTGCATCAGGATCCTGTTGAGCTGTTCCATCTACAGGGCGTAGAGGGCCTCCACCTCCCTCAGACTGTTCTCCAGTCTGGCCTTCAGATTTCTCATCGAGTCCAGGTTGATCTCCAAGGACTGAACCGTGTGTCTCAGCTCCATGAGTATCATCTCAGCAGCTCCAACCTCGATGGACTGTGTGGTGACCACTGTGGTGCTCTCCTCAATCTGCTGAGACTAGTACTTGTCCAGGTCCTCCCAGTTTTTCCGAGCCAGCTCATCGTATTGGGCTTCGATGTCTGCCATGATCTGAGTAATTCATAAGAAAAGGAGGTTTAATGAACTTAAAGTTCCATGTGACTAGGGAGGCTCACAATCATGGCAGACAGCAAAGGAGGAGCAAAGGCACATCTTGCATGGTGGCAGGCAAGAGAGTGCGTGCAGGGGGAACTGCCCTTTATAAAGCCATCAGATATCATGAGATTTATTCACTATCATGATAGTGCATCTATTTCCACGGTCAACCCAGAGCTGGCAATCTGGGCTTGTAAGCCTTTTACTTCCTCTTTGTGGTTCTTCTTCATAAAGAGCAGTTCCTTCTTGAGAGCCTCGATCTCTGTCTCCAGTTGCAGCTGAGTGACATTGGTGTCATCGGTGACCTTGCGGAGCCCATGGATGTTGCTCTCGACAAGCTGGCTCATGGCCAGCTCTGTCTCATAGGTGACTCTAAAGTCATCAGCAGCAATATGGGCATTGTCAATCTGCAGAACAATGCAGGAATTATCCACAATATTTGCGAAGATATGAGCACTCAGGTCCTCGATGGTCTTGAAGTAATGGCCCCAGTCTCTGACCTGGGGTCCCTTCTTCTCCAGGTGCTCCTGGATTTTGGTCTCCAGCTTCCAGTTCTCAGTCTCCAGGCTCCTCAGTCTGTCCAGGTAGGAGGCCAGCCAGTTGTTCAGGCTTTGCATCATCTCCACATTCTGGATGCCTCCAATTCCTGCCAGAACCCCAGCCATTACCGCAGTCAGGACCCTGGACTCCAAGCCGACCCGGAAGCTGGTGGAGCAGGACAGGGAGATCCAGGAACCAGAGCCCCGGTGCCTGCATAGATGGTGGAGAAGGTGGAGCGAGTGGTGAAGCTCAGGCTGTCTGGGAGGAGAGCAAGAGGGGAGGACTCAGGTTTTTTGAGCATCATTCTAAGAAATTAATCATAGAAATTAAAAGGTAGGAATAATTTAAATAAACACTTAAATTAATATGCTAATTTTAGACATGAATGTATGAATTAGAAAAATATAAATACTCCCCTGAGAAAGTATTTATGTTTCTCCCCTAAGAAAGTATTTATCCTATGTTATTTCATAACAGCAGCAAATCATATCCTCATACGTTTTCTGTAACCCTATATTCTCAAACAAAATAAATCTTGTTTTAAATACTTGAACTCACGTATGTATTTATGAGACAATGCAAATCCATGTCACCTTTTAGAAATTTAGTTTGTTCAAAGCCTCATATTGAATACTTCTTGACAGGTATAAATCTTGTAAAAATGAGATTTAAAACAAAGTGCAATAGATACTCCATCGGAAAGACATAAATGATATGGTTTAAAGGGAAAAGGTTAGTAAAATAATTCCTATTAACTCTCAGAAGTTTTATCTTTATTTTTAAAGCACTGAGTATGAGCATCTAGATTAACATAAGTAAAAAAAAAAGATAAAAAAGCATAGCAAATGGTTGTTTAATAGAGTTTACTGACAAAAAGGTGCATGGAATGTCAATTAATAATAATAGAAGACATATTATATTACACTGTTTTTAATCCTTTACCAATTTTATGGTACTTCTGACATAATGATCTATTTGAGCCACAGTCTAATGAGGCAAATGGGCCAATTAATATAACAATTTTTATACATGTAGATATAAGCTCAGAGCTTTTGTGATTTGTCCAAATTTACCTAAATAAACTACCTCTGGTCAAAATCACCAATGAATTCTGCATTGCTAAACCATTGGTTAGTTCTCCATCCTAGTCTCACTTGACCTAGAAGAAGTATTTACCACAACTCATTATTACTCCCGTATCTTTGATACACCACTTTTATCAGTCAAGACACCACTTGCTTTTCATTTTATTCCTTCCCCACTAGCTGCTACCCCTTCTCATTCTTTCAGTTGGTTTTTCTTCTCTTTCTGACTTCTTAATATCAAATGTCCCCACCTTAGTCTGCTTTGTGTTGCTAAAAGGGATATAGGGGCTGGGTAATTTATTAAGGAAAAAAGTGTTGTTTATTTGGCTTGCAATTGTGATGTCTGAAAAAGTTAAAGATTGGGCAACTGGTAAGGGCATCAGGCTGCTTCCACTTATAGCAGAAGGTGAAGGAGAGCCAGCATGTGCAGAGATCACACGTGGAGAGAGGAAGCAAGAGAGAGACGCCAGTGCTGCCAGAACTTTTTAACAACATCTTTTCCTGGGAACTGATAGAGTGAGAACTCACTTGCCCTTAAGGAAGGGCATTAATCTATTCTTGAGGGGTCTGCCCTCATGACCCAAATATCTCCCACTAAGACCCACCTACCAACACCAACACATTGGGCTTAAATTTCAACATGAAGTTTGAAATGTAAGGAACAAACATCTAAACTATAGCAGCCCCCTTTGCTTCCTCTGAGATATTCACTCCCTTATTGATTTCATTCTGCCTCCTCACTGAAAGTACCAACCATACCTCTCTAAAATGTATCTCTCTAACTGGAATTTTCCTCTTATACTCTGGATTTATATATTTGACTACCTATACAATATATCCATCTGGGTAGCCTATACACATCTCAGGTTACACATGCCAAGAGCTGAATTCCTGATTGCCTCCCTATGACCTTTTGTACCTATTTGCTTTGTCTTCACTATAGATGGATAATCTACCTTTTAATCAGGCAGCAGATCCTATGAGATGAGGGGTGAGATTTGACCATTGGCTTTAGTAATGTACAAGTCATTGCTGAATTTGACAAAAGGTAATTTTCTTATGTAAATGCATGAGTTACAATATCACTAAATTTCTGTAAGAGAATACATAAAAATACTTTAAAGTACTGCTAAACCTTGTTGCTTCCACTCCTCACACCCTAGTCAAAGCCACATCATCTCTCACCTGGATTATTGCAGTAAATTCTCTTATTAATTTAGTATTCTGCTTCTACATTTTTTCCTCCTCCACCTAGGCTATAGATGCCCCTCAACTTACAATGGGGTTGTGTCCCAATATACACATTGTAAGATGAAAATCTCATAAATAATAATAAAATAAAACCCCGTTTAACACATTTAACACACTTAACATCATAGCTTAGCCCAGTCTACCTTAAATATACTCAAAATGCTTACATTACCCTACAGTTGGGCAAAATCATCTAACACAAACTCTATTTTATAATAAAGTGTTGACCATCTCATGTAATTTATTGAACACTGAACTGACAGTGAAAAACAGAATCGTTGCATAAATACTCACCATTAATGTACAGAGTTTAAAGCATGTTGGGCCTGGAGAACATCTGAGGTATTGAATTAAAATTAATTGCAGGGTGCAGAGGATGCTACAGTGACAGGATCATCAAGTTCTGTCTCTTCTGATGAGGCTCAGGAATAGCTTGCAGAGGCACTGGAACATCCACACTTGTGGGTGGTTTACCAGGCATAGTGTTCTTCAAAATTATTTTAAGTATTGGTTGTTTACCCTTGTATTAGTCCATTTTCATGGCTGAAAAGACATACCTGAGACTGGGCAATTTACAAAAGAAAATTTAATTGGATTTACAGTTTACAGTTCCACGTGGCTGGGGAAGCTTCACAATCACGGCGGAAGGCAAGGAAGAACAAGTCCCATCTTACATGGATGACAGCAGGCAAAGAGAGAATGAGGAAGAAGTAAAACTGGAAACCCCTGATAAAACCATCAGATCTCATGAGACTTATTCATGACCATGAGAACAGTATGGGGGCCACCACTCCCCCCCATGCCATGATTCAGTTATCTCCCACCAGGTCCCTCCCACAACACGTGGGAATTATGGGAGTATAATTCAAGATGAGATTTGGGTGGGGACATAGACAAACCATATTATTACGTCCCTGGCCCATGTCAAATCTCATGTCCTCACATTTTAAACCAATCATGCTATTCAAACAGTCCCCCAAAGTCTTAACTCATTTCAGCAGTAACTCAAAAGCCCACAATCCAAAGTCTCATATGAGACAAGGCAAGTCCCTTCCACCTATGAGCCTTTAAAATCAAAAGCAAGCTAGTTATTTCCTAGATACAATGAGGGTATAGACATTGGGTAAATACAACTATTCCAAATGGGAGAAATTGGTCACAACATAGAGGCTACAGGGCCCATGAAAATCCAAAATCCAGCAGGGCAGTCAAAATTTAAAACTCCAGAATGACCTTCTTTGACTCCATATCTCACAGCTACATCACACTGATTCAAGAGGTGGGTTCTCATGGTCTTGAGCAGCTCCACCCCTGTGGCTCTGCAGGGTACAAGCTCCCTCCCTGCTGGCATGGAGTCTGTAGCTTTTCCAGGTGCATGGTGCAAGGTGTCAGATGATCTACCATTCCAGGGTCTGGAGGACAGTGGCCCTCTTCTCACAGCTCTGCTAAGCGATGCCCCAGAAGGGATTTTTGTATGGGGGCTCCTACCCCATATTTCCCTTCCACACCGCCCTAGCAGAGGTTCTCCATGAGAGCCTCGTCCCTGCAGCAAACTTCTGCCTGGGCATACAGGCATTTCCATACATCTCCTGAAATCTAAGTGGAGGTTCCCAAATATCAATTCTTGACTTCTGGGCATCCACAGGCTCAACACCACATGGAAGCTTCCAAGGCTTGGGTCTTGCACCATCTGAAGCCATGGGCTCTACATTGGCTCATTTCAGCCACGGCTAGAGCAGCTGAGACACGGAGCACCCAGTCCGTAGGCTGCATACAGCTCCAGGACCCTGGGTCCAGCCCACAAAACCACTTTTTCCTCCTAGGCCTCTGGCCAGTGATGGGGTGCTACGAAGACCTCTGGCATGCCCTGGAGACATTTTCCTCATTGTCTTGGGGATTAACATTTGGCTTCTTGTTACTTATGCAAATTTCTGCAGCTGGCTTGAATTTCTCCTCAGAAAATGGGATTTTTTTTTTCTATCTCCTTGTCAGGCTGCAAATTTTTCAAACTTTTATTCTCTGTTTCCCTTTTAAAACTGAATGCTTTTAACACACCCAAGTCACTGCTTGAATGCTTTGTTGCTTAGAAATTTCTTCCTCCAGATACCCTAAATCATCTCTGTCAAGTTCAAAGTTGCACATATTGCTAGGGCAGGGGCAAAAATGCCTCCAGTTTCTTTGCTAAAACATAACAAGAGTCACCTTAGTTCCAGTTCCCAACAAGTTCTTCATCTCCATCTGAGACCACCTCTGCCTGGATCTTATTGTCCATATCGCTATCAGTATTTTGGGCAAAGCCATTGAACAAGTCTCTAGGAAGTTCCAAACTTTCACACGTTTTCCTGTCTTCTGAACCCTCCAAACCATTCCAACCTCTGCTTGTTACCCAGTTCCAAAGTCACTTCCACATTTTTGGGTATCTTCTCAGCTGTGCCAAACCGTATCAAACTTCGTGATCATGTGGCTGATGGGGAGCTACGGCTCCTCAATGCTGCCCTGCATTGCAAGAGAGTATCACACTGCATATCATTAGTCTAGGAAACTATCACATTTCAAAATTCAGAGTATGATTTCAACTGAATGCCTATAGCTTTAACACCATACACTACTGTAAAGTCAAAAAAATCTTAACTTGCACCATCATGGAAGGAGTCTTTATTTGCAACACAGAAGTTCTTACAATCTTTTAAAATGTAAATCAGATGATCTCCTCTTCTTGGCAAAGCCCTCTGGTGGCCTGATGTTCCCCAGACTAAAGGCCAAAGTCCTTACTGTGGCCTTAGAAGACACCACATGACCCCACCGCCACCTTGTAATTCCATGATACCATCTCCTACATCTTTTCCTTGCTCAGTCTGCTGCAGTCATATTGATCTCTAGGCTACTCTGGAAGCATAGGAGGCATACACCCATCGGGGGACTTTTGCACTGGTTATTTCTCTCCGGCTCCAGAACATTTACTGTTTTAATTTTTAATTCTTTTTCTGACCATCACAAATAGGACTTTTTATTTGACACATTATAAGTATGAACTTTAAACAAATTCTTGGACTGGTGGTTTATATTCATCAGCTCATATATCTTTAGCACCTGTCTCAACCCCAGTGGATTTTCCAGAGCTGCTACCTTCACCACGACGCTCCATGAGTTTTCCCCATTCAAACGAGGACTGCTTCAGCTTTTTTACTTTTCTAATGAGGACATCATTGAGGATAAATAGACAGGCAAACCTTTTCTATGTTTTTGCAGTGCTGCCTGGAATTAATTTTGAACCCCTTCTTTCAAGTCATTGGTCAGCACCTCTTCTTGGGTCATGATTTTCATCCTCTTCTTCTGGATTGATGCACCTGTTGGTGCTGAGCACACACACACACACCTATAAATAAATAAATATATATGTTTTATTTATGTAAATAACTTTATATATATAAATTTATTTATGTATATACTTTATATGTATGTATACTTCCTTATATATGTAATATATAGTCTACTATATGTAGCATATATAGCCTAATATATATACTTTATATATTATGTATATATTTTACATATATGTTATATATAAAACACACATATATATTTTTTATATATATATATCAGCTGGGCACTGTGGCTCATGCCTGTAATCCCTGCACTTTGGGAGACAGAGGTGGATGGATCATTGAAGTCTAGAAGTTCAAGAACAGCTTGAGCAACATAGTGACACTCCCATCTCTACAAAAACTGCTAACAAATATAGCTGAGCATGGAGGTGTGTGCCTGTGGTCCCAGCTACTCAGGACACTGAGGTGAGAGAATCACTTGAGCTTAGGAGGCAGAGTTTGTAGTGAGAAGAGATTCCACCATTGCACACCAACCTGGGCAACAGAGTGAGTCCTACTCTCTGTACATGTGTGTGTGTGTATATATAATATATAACATATATTAATATAATACATAATATAGTACTTTACTCACATATTGCCATTCTCAATTAACCCTCTCCTGAAATTTTCATCTCCCTTCCCTTTTTAATGATTATCCATATTCCTATCATGTTCTAACACATTGGATCATTTATTTCTTCATTTATTGGCTTATCATGCCTCCATTATAATATGAGTTCTACGAAAACACACATTTTTGCTTGTTTAGTACAATGTAGCAATCCTAGTGTCCTATAACAACTTCTGATATTGTAGGTGAATGAATGAGTAATAAGTGGCAGAGTGTTTGTATAAAAAGAAGCAGAAAAATAGAAATATAGAAAAATATATTTTATTCAGCAACTAAAGAAACTATGAAGTCAAGAATAGAATAAAAGCAGATAAGATAGTTATTTGTTCATCAATCATCTGCAATAGAGACAGAGGGTATGGTAAGATGCTGGAATAAGTTATACATAATAGTTATAAGTTAAAGGCAGTACTCAGTGACTATTAGATAAAAATTGGCATGGCCAGGCATGTGACTCACGCCTGTAATCCCAGCACTTTGGGAGGCCAAGGCGGGCGGATCATGAGGTCAGGAGATCGAGACCATCCTGGCTAACATGATGAAACCCCGTCTCTACTAAAAATACAAAAAAATTAGTGGGGCATGGTGGTGGGCTCCTGTAGTCCCAGCTACTCGGGAGGCTGAGGCAGGAGAATGGTGTGAACTCAGGAGGCGGAGCTTGCAGTGAGTGGAGATCCGGCCACTGCACTCCAGCCTGGGGGACAGAGCAGACTCCGTCTCAAAACAAAACAAAAAAAAATTGGCATGCCTATAGAAAAGGAAAGAGTCATGTGTTATACTGGGTTAAATGGCACAAACAGAAACTAGGATAGCATCTTAAGAATTTAAGAAACAAAACAAAGTATAGGTAAAGCAAAAAGGGTAATGTTTAAATGTACTTATCAGAGGGTGATATAGGGCATGAATTTATAATTGTTAGAGGAAAAAACTGTCAAGCAAATAAAGTATACAACACATAATGATTAATAATTGAGAACAAAATACAATAAACAAGTGGATAGGTAGAATAACATGTTTTTTCCTACATAAGAAGACAGACGATAGTACTGGTTATTTCATTATTTTCTTCCAGGAAACAGAAACTAGTTTCATGTTTGAAACTTAGTTACATCTTAATGGAAAAGATGCCTCTGTCAATGAAGCTCATTAATAAAGCACCTGAAATACTAAAAAGCCAAGTACAAATGTTATGGTTGCTTTCAAAAATTATGTGAATAAATACTCACAGGACAAAAAGGAAGTAGATAGGGCACATAATGTCTTGGGTAAGAAAAAAAAAAGGTTAATTGTCTTGGAATACATTTTTTGTTAATAATTAAGAATAGAGTGGGAAGGGCCAAGACGGCCAACTAGAAACACCTGCCATTAGAGGCACCCACTGGGAAGAGTGAAAACAGCAGGTGAACCTGCACCAATAACTGAGGTATCCAGGTTCTCTCTTTGGGAGTGACCAGGCAGTTGCTGCGACCCGCAGTGTGAGGAAAAGCTGGGTGGGGCGACGGCCCACCTGGGAGCCACACAGGGCAAGGGAACTCTCACCCCCAACCAAGGGAGGCAGTGAGTGATCGTGCTACTTGCCTGAGAAGCCACACTTTTTCCACGGATCTGTGCAACCCGTGGATCAGGGGTTCCCCCTGTGAGCCCACGCACGCTACCAGGGCCTTGGGTCCCAAGCACAGAGCTGTGCAGATTCTCAATGGCCACGTGGCTGGAGACTGCCTGAGACTATCGCGTTCCCAGGGAGAGGGGTGGCCATCATTACTGTGGCTGCCTGCTGCCTAAGATGACTGAGCTCCCAGGGAGAGGGGCAGCCGCCATCTCTGCAGGTCCCGTCTGCCGTTTTTCCCCTGCTGGTGCCAGAGAAACTGGATGCTTTGGACCCAGGAGGAATTCCCCACAGTGCAGCACAGCGGCTGTCACAGAACATGGCCAGACTGCCTCTTCAGGCCAGACCCTGACCCATCTCTTTTCACTGGGTGGGGCCTCCCTGCAGGAATTTCAGCTACTCTAGCAAAGGGTTTTAGGGACAGAACCCTGACCTCCCACAACTGAGCCCCTGGGGAGAGGGGAGGCTATAGTCTCCACAGATCGGTAGACCTAGTCTTTCTCCCTGCTGGTCCTGAGGAATCCTGGCAGTTCAGATGAACAGGATTTCCCCCAGCACAGCACACCCCCTCCATCAAGGGCAGCCAAAGTGCTTCATTAAGTGAGTTCTGGATCCTGTGCCTCCTGAATGGGTGAGAGACCCCCAATGGGGGTGACAAGGCACTTTACACAGGAGCGTTCCTGCTGGCATCAAGTCAGTGTCCCTCTGGGACAGAGATCACAAAGGAAGAAGCAGGCAGCTATCTCCGCTATCTCTGCTGTTCTGCAGCCTCCACTGGTGACACCTTCAGGTGAGCAAGGGACACAGGCAAATAGGATCTGGAGTGGGCCCCCGGCAAACTGCAGCAGCCCTACAGAAAAGAGGTCTGACTGTTAAAAGAAAAACAAATGGAAAGCAACCATGACAACAGCATCAACAAAAATGTCCCCACAGAACTACATCCAAACATTAGCAGCCTCAAAGATTAAAGCCAAATAAACTCACAAAGATGAGAAAGAATCCACACACACACACAAAAAAGAAAGTGAAAACTTAAAAAGCCATATTTCTTCTTCTCCTCCAAATGATCTCAACACCTCTCCAGCAAGGGCACAGAACTGGAAAGAGACTGAGATGGATGAATTGACAGAAGTAGGCTTCGGAAAGTGGATCACAATGAACTTTGCTCAGCTAAAAGAGCATGTTCTAACCCAGTGCAAAGAAGCTAAGAACCGTGATAAAACATTACAGGAGCAGTTAACCAGAATAACCAGTTAGAGAGGAACATAAATGACCTGATAGAGTTGAAAAACACAACATGAGAACTTCACAATGCAATCACTAGTATCAACAACCGAATAGACTAAACGGAGGAAAGAATTTCAGAGCTTTAAGGCTGTCTTGCTGAAATAAGACAGGCAGACAAGATTAGAGAAAAAAGAATGAAAAGGAACAAATGAAACCTCTGAGGACTATATGGGGTAATGTAAAAAGACTAAACCTATGACTGGTTGGGGTACCTGAAAGAGATGGGAAGAATAAAATCAACCTGGAAAACATACTTCAGAATATCATCCAGGAGAACTTCCCCAACCTAACAGGACAGACTAACATTCAAATTAAGGAAACCCAGAGAACCCCAGTAAGATACTCCATGAGAAGACCAACTCCAAGACACATAATCATCAGATTCTCCAAAGTTGAAATGAAGGAAAAAATGTTAAGGGCAGCCACAGAGAAAAGCCAGGTCATCTACAAAGGGAAACCCTTCACATTCACATGGATCTCTCATCAGAAACCCTATAAGCTGTAAGAGATTGGGGGTCAATTTTCCATATTTTTAAAGAAAATAATTTCCAACCCAGAGTTTCATATCCAGCCAAACTAAGCTTCATAAGTGAAGGAGAAATAAAATCCTTTTCTGACAAGTAAATGCTGAGGGAATTCGTCACGACCAGGCCTGCCTTGCAAGAGCTCCTGAAGGAAGCACTAAATATGTAAAGGAAAAACTGGTACCGGTCACTGCAAAAACTGAAGTACAAGGACCAATGACACTATGAAGCTACTACATCAACAAGTGCTCAAAATAACCAGCTGGCATCATGATGACAGGATCAAATTCACATGAAACAATATTAACCTTAAATGTGAATGGGCTAAATACTCCAGTTGAAAGGCACAAAACGTCAAGCTAGATAGAGTCAAGACTCACTGGTGTGCTGTATTCAAGAGACCCATCTTATGTGCAGAGACACACTTTGGCTCCAAATAAAGGGATGGAGGAAACTTTATCAAGCAAATGGGAAGCAGAAAAAAGCAGGAGTTTAAATCCTAGTTTCTGACAAAACAGACTTTAAACCAACAAAGCTCGAAAACAGACAAAGAAGAGCATTACATAATGGTAAAGGGATCAATTCAACAAGAAAAGCTAACTATCCTAAATATATATCCACTCAATACAGGAGCACCCGGATTCATAAGACAAGTTCTTAGAGACCTACGAAGAGACTTATATTCCTACACAATAATAGTGGGAAACCTTAACACACCACTGTCAATATTAGACAGATCATCAAGACAGAAAATTAACAAGGATATTCAGGACTTGAACTCTGCTCTGGATCAAGTGGACCTGATAGATATGTACAGAACTCTCCACCCAGAAACAACAGAATATGCATTCTTCTTGGAGCCACATGGCACTTACTCTAAAATTGATTACATAATTGGAAGTAAACACTTTTCAGCAAATGCAAAAGAACCGAAATCATAACAGTCTCTCAGACCACAGCACAATCAAATTACAACTCAAGATTAAGAAACTCACTTAAAACCGCACAACTACATGGAAATAGAATACCCTACTCCTGAATGGCTCCTGGGTAAATAATAAAATTAAGACAGATATCAAGAAGGGTTTTGAAACAAATGAGAACAAAAAGACAATGTTCTGGATCTCTGGGATGCAGCTAAGACGGTGTTAAGACAGAAATTTATAGCACTAAATGCCCACATAAAAAAGCTAAAAAGATCTCAAATTGACACCCTAACATAACAACTAAAAGAACTAGAGAAGCAAGAGCAAACAAATTGCAAAATTAGCAAAAGATGAAAAATATCCAAAATCAGAGCAGAACTGAAGGGGATAGAGACATTAAAATACCATTCAAAAAAAAAATCAATGAATCCAGGAGCTGGTTTGCTGAGGAAATTAATAAAATAGATGGACAGTTAGACTAATAATCAAATCAACAAATAAAAAATGATAAAAGGTATATCAACACAGACTTCACAGAAATACAAACAACCACATAAACACCTTCTTGCAAATAAACTGGAAAATCTAGCAAAAAATGATAAATTCCTGGACATGTACACCCTCCCAAGACTGAGCCAGGAAGAAGTTGAATCCCTGAATAGAATAATAACAAGTTCTGAAACTGAGGCAGTAATAAATAGCCTTCCAACCAAAATAAGCCGAGGACCAGATGGATTCACAGCCAAATTCTACCTGAGGTACAAAGAGGATCTGGTACCATTTCTTCTGAAAGTATTCCAAACAATTGAAAAGGAAGGACTTCTCCCTAACTCATTCTATGAGGCCAACATCATCCTGATACCAAAATCTGGCAGAGGTACAACCAAAATTGAAAACTTAAAGTCAATAACCCTAATAAATATTGATGCAAAAAATCCTTAATAAAATACTGGTAAACCAAATCCAGTAGCACATCAAAGAAACTTATCCACCATGATCAAGTCAACTTCATCCTCGGGATGTAAGTCAACGTATATAAATTAATAGACATAATTCATCACATAAACAAAACTAAAGACAAAAACCACATGATTATCTCAATAGATGCAGAAAAGGCCTTTGATAAAATTCAACATCCTTTTATGTTAAAAACTCTCAATAAACTAGGTATTTATGGAACATACCTCAAAATAATAAGAGCCATTTATGACAAACTCAGAGCCAATATAATACTAAATGGACTGCAAGCATTCCCCTTGAAAAGTTGCACAAGACAAGGATACCATCTCTCACCACTCCTATTCAACATCGTATTGAAAGTCTGGTAGGGCAATCAGGCAAAGGAAATAAATAAAGAATATTCAAATAGGAACAGAGGAAGTCAAAATGTCTCTGTCTGCAGATGACATGATGCTACATCTAGAAAATCCCATCATCTCAGCCCAAAATGTTTGTAAGCAGATAAACAAATTCAGCAATGTCTCAGGATACAAAATCAATGTTCAAAAAACATAAGCATTCCTATACACCAACAATAGGCAAGCAGAGAGGCAAATCATGAATGAACTCTCATTCACAATTGCTGCAAAGAGAATAAAATACCTAGGAATACAGCTAACAAGGGAAGTGAAGGACCTCTTCAAGGAGAACTACAAAACACTGCTCAAGGACGCAAACAAATGAAAAAAATTCCAAGCTCATAGATAGGAAAAATTAGTATCATTAAAACGGCCATACTGCCTAAATAAATTTATGGATTCAACACTATTTTCATTAAACGACCATTGACATTCCTCACAGATTTAGAAAAAACTAATTTAAAATTCATATGGAACCAAAGGAATCTGTATAGCAAAGACAATCCTAAGCAAAAAGAAAAAAGCTGGAGGCATCATGCTACCTGACTTCAAACTATATAAGTCTACAGTAACCAAAACAGCATGGTACTGGTACAAAAACAGACACCTAGACCAATAGAAAAGAATAGAGATCTCAGAAATAGGACCACAGATCTTCAACCACCTTGTCTTTGACAAAACTGACAAAAAAAGCTATGGGGACAGGATTCTGTATTTAATAAATGGTGCTGGGAAAACTGCATAGCTACAGGCAGAATATTGAAACTGGACCCGTTCCTCAAACCTTATACACAAATTAACTCAAGATGGATTCAAGACTTAAATGTAAAACCCCAAATTATAAACACCCTAGAAGAAAATCTAGGCACTACCATTCATGACATAGGCATGGGCAAAAATTTCATAATGAAAATGTCAGAAACAATTTCTACAAAAGCAACAGTAGACAAATGGGATCTAATTAAACTAAAGAGCTTCTGCACAGCAAAATAAACTACTCTCAGAGTGAACAGAGAACCTACAGAATGGGAGAACAATTTTGCAATCTACCCATCTGACAAAGGTCTAATATCCAGAATCTATAAGGATTTTAAATATGCTTAAAATTTAAAAAAAAAAAACTCTATTAAAAAGTGGGCAAAAGACATGAACAGACACTTCTCAAAAAAGATATTTATGTGGCCAAAAAACATATGGAATAAAGCTCAATATCACTGATTATTAGAGAAATGCAAATCAAAACCACAGTGAGATACCATCTCTAGCCAGTGAAAATGGCAATTCTTAAAATGTCAAGAAACAACAGATGCTGGTGGGACTGTGGTGAACTCAGAACAGTTTTACACTGTTGGTGGGAATGTAAATTAGTTCAGCTATTGTGGAAGACAGTGTGACAATTGCTCAAAGACCTACAACCAGGAATACGATTTGATCTAGCAATCCCATTACTGGGTGTATACCCAAAAGAATTTAAATCATTCTATTATAAAGATACATACACACATATGTTCATTGCAGCACTATCCACAATAGTAAAGACATGGAATGAACCCAAATGCTCATCAATGATTGACTAGATAAAGAAAATGTGATATATATACAACATGGAATACTGTGTAGCCATAAAAACAAAATGAGATCATGTCCTTTGCAGGGACGTGGATGGAGCTGGAAGCCATTACCCTCAGCAAACTAATACAGGAACAGAAAACCAAACACTGCATGTTCTCACTTATAAGTGGGAGCTGAACAATGAGAACACATAGACACAGGGAGGGGAGCAACACACACTGGGGTCTGCTGGGGGTGGTGGAGACAGGGAGAGCATCAGGATTAATAAATAATGGATGTGAGGCTTAATACCTAGATGATGGGTTGATAAGTGTAACAAACCACCATGGCAAATATTTACCTATGTAACAAGCCTGCACGTTCTGCACATGTATCCTAGAAGTTAAAATAAAATAAAATTAAAAAACAAACAAACAATAAAGCTCAAGTTTTATGATAAAATAAAGAATAGAGTCAAAAAGCTTATATATCTTAGGGATTATTTAACAGAATAATATACTATCCTAACAATCCATAAAGCAATTATTGAGAACACAGTAAGGTGTACTTCCTCCCATGAGCTCTTTTAAAGGTTCATTTAATGATTATCTATTTTGGGGAGGGGAAAGTTAAACAAATTTATAATCTTATATATTAGAATTTGATACCAGAAATCATTACAATTTCCTCCATTTCAAAGGAGAAAGCAAAACACACACATTGATATCAAGAATGCCCTTGATTAAATTTATCAAAAATTAAATTTATATTGTACATATGATTGAGACCTATCTGGAAAATATTCTCAAACTTCTCTTGTAAGTGTCAATAAATGCTTCTTTGAGTCTTAGAAATAAGTTAGTTGACAATAATTTCTGGTTTGGGCAGGAAAGTTCAGGGAAAATCACCTTGATACTATGGGAAGAAATTAAGAAAAGTCCACTATAAAATATCTGAATGATGTCCTCAGATTGGAGCTCTGTCAATTGGCCTTATTGCTTTCTTATTTGGATACCATCTAGGGGTTGAATAGCACCACACTGACTCCCAGGAGAACCTTGGTAGGGATTTGTCCAACAGTATCAAGGGCCACAAATGGCTTAAACAAAGCAACATCCTTACTGAAAGTATAAGAAACAGAAGGGTTAGAACTTGAATGAATGTTCACCATATCTAGATATATTTATTTTTCTCTTCATTTTTGAGTGGTTAGCATTAAAAAGCCAATTATATATTCCAAGTATAAATTCAGATTAAGAAGAACTGAAATAGATTATCTCGTATGTGCTTATCTTTTTCAGAAATCAACCAAGAAAATCTCCTAAGACTTGAAATTAAAATATCCTCCCAATGGTGGTAAGCATACCTTAAAAATTAATGTCAATCAGAAATCTCAGAATGTGACCTTATAGAGGGACTTTGCAGATACGATTAGTTAAAATGAGGTCATCCTGAATTACGATGGTGTCCTACTGAGAAGGGAAGAGGGCACACGAATACAGGAATACTGCAAAAAAAAAAAAAATAGTGGGGTGGTGGGGGAATAGGGATGCGGAAATGAATGTATGCTGCTACGAACTAAAGAATGCCATGGTGCATTAGAAGCCCTTACAGTTGGACAAAGAGAGAAAGAATTATTCCCCGGAGCCTTCGGAAGAAGCATAGCCCTGCCACTACCTTTATTTCAGACTTCCAGTATCCATAACTGTGAGAGAGTAAATTCCTGCTTTTTAAAAAATTTTGTATTTGTTTTTTTAAGATGAAGTCTCGCTCTGTCACCCAAGCTAGAGAGCAGTGGCACAATCTCAGCTCACTGAAAACTCTGCCTCTTGGGTTCAAGCAGTTCTCTGCATCAGCCTCCTGAGTAGCTGTGATTACACGTGCCCGCCATCATGCCCAGCTAATTTTTGTATGTTTAGTAGACAGGGTTTCACCATCTTGATCAGGTTGGTCTTCAACTCCTGATCTCGTGATCCACTCGCCTCAGCCACCCAACGTGCTGGGATTACAGGCTTGAGCCACCACACCCGGCCCAATTCCTGCTGTTTTAAGCCACCCAGTTTGTGATAATTTGTTACAGCAGCACTAGGAAGCTAATACACACACTGTAAATAAAATGAAGATACATGATACATGATATGTATAATCATCAATCTGTAACAATTATCCCACCAAAAAATAATTTATAAATAAATAGTTGAAAATGTTTAGAAACATCCAATTTCTATTCTACGTGCTCTAGAAGCAGAGCATAACAAATATGCTCATACCTAGGCAATGACATTGTGCTGTAGGGAAGAAAGAACAATATAAAAGAAGGTGATAATCAATAGAGCCTAGTGAAGCAAGAACCAAAGAGCACATTTTTATTGGGAAATTCTTCATAACTTCAAAGACAGAAGACATTCCAACCAGCTGATTTCAGCATATATTTAACATATATTTGATAAGCTGACAGTAACATTATCCATACTGGAAAGTTATATTTTCTTTGTAAATAAATTAACGCCTAGAAAACATGACTGTATTGCAAATGTGATTAACGTATTTATCCTTTCTGAATACATTAATAATTTCAAACTAAACACTTGGAAGTGAGGACTGGCACATGGAATGCAATGACCAAGTCATCATTCATCAGCTTTAGTTAGTTAGTTAGTTATATGCCGGGAAGTCAAGTATTTATTAAGCATCTGGTTTTTTTTTTTCTGTTTGTTTGTTTGTTTTTGAAACAGAGTCTCACTCTGTAGCCCAGGCTGGGGTGCAGTGGCGCTATCTCTGCTCACTGCAACTTGTGCTCCCCGGCTTCAAGCAGTTCTCTGCCTCAGCCTCCGGAGTAACTGGGATTATAGGCGCTCACCACCACACCCAGTATTTTTTTTAGTAGAGATGGGGTTTCACCATCTTAACCAGGCTGGTCTTGAACTCCTGATCTCGTGATCCACCTGCCTCAGCATCCCAAAGTGCTGGGACTACAGGCATGAGCCACCGCGCCTGGCCCTATTAAGCATCTTTTTTATTAGGCGACAATGGAAGTATGCTAACAATTATTTCACTAATTTCCTTTATAACTTTCCCAGAATTTATTGCATTGTTACTCTTTCAAATTGCAAAAAACACAAACTCTAATTCTGTAACTTACAGTTATGTTAAATTCAATTATGTATCTTACATCTAATAGTTGGCCTCCAATTCGCCCTTTCTTCCACCTTTATTTGATGTTCCTTGCATCAGCGTCCAATTGAGAGGCAGCTATCACAATTCAACTTGAATAAGGGAAGTTTAATATAAATAACCATTAACAAGGGGAGTGAAGTAGCCATGGAATAGTAAAGATAAATTTAAAGTACACAAGGAAGGAAAGACAAAGTTTGGAGAGTGTTCCCTTCCCCAAAGCTGAGTTACTGACTTCCTTTGGGGAAGTCGTGGCAGCAGCCCATTGGATGGCAGAAAAGTTCACGGGGCTGCCCCAGCCAGAGATGGCCCATTATTTCCATGTTAACTGGAAACACCCCATAGGGCGTGTTGATGAGTGAGGCTGGCAGAAAGGTGTGCAGAAGTGTGGGTTTCAGGGGGCTAGGTGCATTGCACCTTGCTGGTAGAGCTGCCTGAAGCTATCCTCTTACCTTCGGAGGTGCAGGCTTACTGATGCTGGTAAGCCAGAGTGTAGGGCAAGTTGGAGCTTAGGGAACCTCCTCACTGACAAAGCAGTGTGAGGTCTTGGGAGCACAGTGTCTGTTTCAGGAGGGCCATAGAAAGATGGTCACCAGGCCAGGGCCAAGGCTGTAAGCTTGCTGAGAGACTGCGCTCTAGGCTTTAACAGAGTCCCTCTCGTGGCGATGCAGCAGCAGCAAGAAGAAACAAAAATGGCAAGAAAACAGAATTAGATGATGTGATGGTTAATATTGAGTGTCAACTTGATTGGATTGAAAGATGCAAAGTCTTGTTCCTGGATGTGTCTGTGAAGGTATTTCTAAAGGAGATTAACATTTGAGTCAGTGGACTGGGAGAAGCAGACCAGCCCTCAACCCAGGTGGGCACCATCTGATCAGTTGGCATCACGGCTAGGATAAAAGCAGGGAGAGGAATGTGGAAGGTCTAGACTAGCTGAGTCTTCCGGCCTCCATCTTTCTCCCGTGCGGCATGCTTCCTGCCCTCAAACATCAGATTCCAAGTTCAGCTTTTGGACTCTTGGTCTTACACTGGTGGTTTGCCAGGGGCTCTTGGGCTTTCAACCACAGACTGAAGGCTGCACTGTTGGCTTCCATAGTTTTGAGGTTTTGGGACTCGGACTAGCTTCCTGGTTCCTCAGCTTGCAGATGGTCTATTGTGGGACTTCACCTTGTGATCACGTGAAGTGATCAGTTATCCATGTGAGTCAATTATCCTAATAAACTCCCCTTCACATACTCATCTATCCTATTAGTTCTGTCCCTTTAGAGGACCCTGACTAAAACAGATGACAAACACCTTGGTATTGCAATGCAATGTCTCTTTATCGCCCTCTACTGGCAAAGATTAATATTAAGTGCTTTAAAAACTCTATTATTGTAGAGCAGGTAAAGAAATGTGAGTTTGGAGCCAAGAGCAATTCACTGAAAACTTGAACATGCTTCACTGATTCTCGGAAACAAGTATTTATAAAACCACTATCTCAAATTCACATGAGTATGTATTTTGTGACTAGGTCTCATTTTCCATTGCCACTGCTATTTTTATGTATCCCTTTCTCTGAAAACAGTTATCTGCAGAGTCAGCATCTCACACAATTCCACAGGGCCGCGGGGGAGGTCGCGGGGGGTGGGGGTAGTAATTTACATTGGATTCTATATGAATGATCCACCCTATTTTGAGTTATTCAGTGAACAGTTGGCGTGAACACGCACTAAGACGTTAAATATTCGCATGTATTTTATCTTGGATCACATAGTTTAATTGCTTGTAGATGTTCATCACTTCCTTAAGAGAAAAGCTGAATTATGCTGTTTTTCTCTTATTAATGTTTAAGCAATATTTCAAGCCTCTTCGATCACTACCTACTTTACACTACAGACACTCTAAATGCAACTTGTACCATTTTGCCATTGGGTTTTGATATATTATTCCAAAAATTAGATTATTACTGTTTGATGTTTCTTCCTATATATGTATTCTACTAAATTGCCTCATAATTAGACATCTTATTCATTGACATTTTAAAACAGAAACTATCACAGTTAAGATCACACATCTTAACTGTATCCTCATTTTAAAACATGCTTGAGTTACTATGTGACATCAACATTAAAATACCTGTCTCCAAATTTATTCTTTGAGATCAGGGACTGTGTGCTTCAGTTACATAACAATTTGGACAAATAATATGTCAGTTTATATATTTTAATCTGATGGCAATTAATTTCTGATAAATTTTAAAAGTGCAATTTTAAAATATTACTCACCTTTTTGTTTATTTTAAATGAAAACAAAGAGGAAAATACATTGAACACTTAAGCAAAATACCACAGATATATACTTATTTGTCTCATGTGTATATTAATTGGCATAATCCACCTCTACCCATATACTGTTTGGTTGGAAGAACATAGAGAAATCTCAGTTACTTTCACCATAAAGAACAATTTCTGAGAAGACACATCTTTGAAAAGTATGGGCCCAGGATTAGCCTTTAAGCATCTCAATTCTGGCTCCAGCATTTTCTAGCTATGCGGCCTTTGGAAGTTAGTTACTCACACTGAGCCTTGTTTACCTCATCTATCAAACAAGGAATGCTAGTCTGAAGATACAGTATGTACAAATAGCAAGTCACAAATGCACATGTGAAAACTACGTTCTTCATTTATCCATTATTATGTGTTAAATATATTCTTTATTCCACTGGCTGATACATACAATCTCACTTTAGTCATGTTCCTCTTCTAATTTCCTGATCCAACACCTCAATTCTGGATAAGAGGGTGATTAGAAAAATCAGACGCTCAAATGGCATGGCAAAAGTATGTGTTTGTGTGCCCGGGGACAGAGGCACATTGCATGAGGCCCCAGTCCTTGCTTTAACCTGCTGATATCTGCCCAGTGAGGCCTTTGTTTTGGGCTGCAGATGTTATTCACGTCATTTTCCTCAGGTTCATTATTTCTCAGTGCTAACTACACGTAGTTTTTGGCAAAAGGTTAATGCTACTGCACAAGCCTGCACTCTCTTTGGCTTGTGGATTTAGACATCTTAGCTAATTTTGAGGCTCCTGAGCTATGGTAGGCTGAGGTGATCTCTTGAATCTTAACACTTTTCTTGAATAGTAAGGGCAGAGGTTTCCTAAGCTCCTTGAAATCTACCCATGTTAGGATCCTCTCTCCCTTTTATTGCTCCACGAGACTTGGCTCAATGTGTATTGCAGCATTGGACACCTTCTCAGGGATCCATCAGTGACTAAGATCTTTTTGTTTTCTTCTACATCTTCCTCCCTATTCCCAAAATCAAAGGAATTGTATGTGTGTGTGTGTGTGTGTGTGTAAGAAGGGAGTGTAGGAGCTATGAGAAAATACAGGGTTGCTAGATAAATCTTTCTTTGATAAATAGCATCCTCCAAATTTAATGATTTCATCCAAAGTTTTATATTTTTAACACATAGGCTAAGAATGCAATTCTTTTTGGTGAGCCTTCTCTGAGTCAATGACTGCAAAAAGTTCAACTCCCCAAATGACAAAAAGAGAAGGCGTGAAACCCAATATTAAAAGGTACAAATAGGGAGCAATGGTTAATGTACAAAATTTTTTTCTACTCAGTAGAGAATTAAAATAGAAGATGGATATAAAACACAACAAACAGTGCCCACAACATTGAAATTGCTTAATAAGTATCAGTCACTACAAACCTGCAATCATAGCCTCAGGGAGCAAAGAATGGATTGCAAAATGCAACTGAACAGGATAGAAAAACATAGCTTTTTCCTTGTTGTATCCTCATTGGAACTTTTGGAATCAAACTTCAAAATGTAGGAAACACATACACTCTAACTGAAAGAAAAAAACATATTTTTCATAATTGCAATGAACTTTTGTAGAAAGGAAACACTGTACAACAATAACATAAAATAGAAAAACAGGTAAACTTAGCCAGGCCCTGTGGCTCAAACCTGTAATCGCAGCACTTTGGGAGGGTGAGGAGGGTGAATCACTTGAGTCCAGGAGTTGGAGACCAGCCTGGGCAACATGGTGAAACCCTGTCTCCACTAAAAATACAAAAATTAGCTGGGCGTGGTAGCATGCACTTGTAGTCCCAGCTACTTGGGAGGCTGAGGTGGGAGGATCACCTGAGCCTGGGAGGTCAAGGCTGCCGTGAGCTGTGATAATGCCACTGCACTCTATCCTGGGCAACACAATGAGAGACCGTGTCTCAAAAAAAAAGAAAAAGTAAAAGTAAAACAGAAAAACTTTATAAAAAAGACCAAAAAGAAGTTTACAGTCTAAAAAAATAGTTTTAAAAATGGAAATTTAACAGATTGAGTGAAATGTAAAAAGCTAAACCATGAGACGAAAGTGAACAAAATAGAACTGAAGGAAAGACAAATAAAAATAAAGCTCATAAATAGGAACTGAGAAATAGTTTTGATCAGCAAATTTTCTTATTCATAAAATCAGAAAATTAGAGAAAATATATAATTTGGAAGACATTATAATTGCAGAAAATGTATAGTACACTATTTCAGCATTGTAGTTAGATATGATACCACCTTTCTACTTTGTTAATACTAAAAGGCATATATTATCTAATGATTTATTATAGCTGTTGCCGAAGGAGGCATTTTTGTTCATTACTAGTGACCAAGGAGACAGGAGAACTGTTAATATGAACTAGTTAACTTTAATGTTTTCAATCAGTTGAGAACTAATTTATTTTCTTCCACTTTCTATTTTTGTTCACGAAATATTTCTCAAACATTATAACCAGAACAACGAAAATAACTGGCGTGTATGTGTGTGTGCGAGTGGGTGTGCATGCGTGAGAAATTTTAAACATTTGGGTAAATCAGACTCCTCAGGCTAAGCATTAATGTCAAAGGGAATTAATTGGATTATTTATCCTGGATTCTGCTTGATCCATTTAATCAGATTGAAAGAATTCAGAAATTTTTCCTATAGCTTCTTCCAAATATTAGAAAACATGTAATTAACAAGCAGTAAAATGGATCAGTTCAAAAGTTAACGTTTAATGGATCATTTTAGCAAGCAAATTATTTACAGACATTACCAATGGAAAATAGCAAACTATTCAAACATTTTTTGAAAGATTTTAAAGGAATTCACAAACTAGCAGGTGATATCTTAGTTAACACGATGATGCCCCCTTTTTGGCACTGTAGGTGAGCACATTCATTTTAATCCAATTTTAAAACTCACCAGATGCTAACTGGCAGTAACCAATAAAGGAACACTACAAGTAGAAACATTTATGTTCCCATGTCTTACAAAGGCATTGGACAAAAGTCTTTATTATTGCGCCCTCCTTTGTTTTCTGATTTTCTTTTTCTTCTTTTAATATATTTTATTTTATCTTAGAGTAGTTTTAGATTCGCAAAAAAACTCGAGAGGAAGGTATACAGGTTTTTCATATACCCTGGTCCTTCCACATACATAGCCTTCACCATTATCAACATCCCCGACCAGAGTGATACATTGGTTACGACTGACGAACCTGCATTGAGGCATTGCTGTCTCTCAAGCTCCATAATTAACAGTGAGGTTTATTCTTGATGTTGTATATTGATTTTCTTTATCGCCAAAAATCTGAAAAGAGCTGTCCACATACAGTATCCCTTTTTGACCTCCCATTATTCACTCTTTACTGGTAATATTCGTTGTCAATTAAAATAATATTGGCTGGTATTTTTGTTTATAAAACTAAGATTTTGTGAGTAATTATTTTTTAATAGAGGGAAATGTTTTTTAAAAGATTTGTAAATACACTATTTGTATGCAATCACTTCTAATATGCTGCCATTCTCCTTTGGTTACATGTTTTTCGATGTAATTAGGATAATGGTGGTTATATTGTCAGGTAACACTTTTATTTTTTCTGTTTAACAATGTAATATGACCATTTTTCATATTATTATATATGCTGTGCCAATAATGGGCTGTGTATTCTATTCCACTGGACTATGTGTGCATTACTACTGTATGCCTGTGCACAAAATTTTAATTGTTACAGCTTTAAAATAAGCCATAACATGTGGTTGGATAAGATCAACAAATTGTTTAGCTTCCTCTATTTTGGAGTTCTTAAAATCACTTCAGTATTGTAAGAGTCTCTATTGAGTTCTTTCACATCATTTTTAGATTTATTCCAATATTCATTTTATGTTTTTTAATTGAAAATGGTATCTATTCTTTTTTAACATTTGTTACTGAGAATAAGTAATTCAATTGATTCTTCAACCTTATATACGGCAACAAGGTTTCACTCACTAATTCTAAAAGATCTTAGTAGATATCAGCGGTGAGTAATGATACTTTTTGAATTATCTCTTCTATTCTTTAACCATTTTTGCTTTTAAAAAAATTAGCCAATGTTTTAACTTGTTTTTGAATATTTAAATCGTTCTTAATAGAGGCTTTCTTTATCTCAAATAGTGTTTTTTATAGTCAAGTTAATTTTGTCTGATATATATTATATCTGTCCCGGATTTTATCTGGTTGGTGTGTGCTAGCTGTATTTTTTTGCCTGCTATTACACTTTCTCTACTCTTTTATGCCAGGCTTTTGTAAATAGTATCAGATTATTTACAGTCCAATCTGATGATTTCTGTACTCCAGTCAAAACTCTTAATACATTTATATTTCTTGTGATTACTAAAACATACCTACATACATCTATATACATAGATATAATCCGTGTGTGTGTGTGTGTGTGTGTGTGTGTGTGTAAAGGAATTCTCCTTTCTAAGGAGGAGAATGGCAATATACGAATAATGAAGACCATTAGCACAAAAGGAGATAAAAAAGAAGAAATAAAAAAGGGAATAAGGAAAAAGCAAGAAAAATAGAGAGTTCATAGTAAGAGAATTTATATATATATATACACACACACGCACACACACACACTCTTTGAATACAAACACACACATATATGTTTACGTGCAGTAATCTTCTGAATTTATATATATATATGTAGCTATGTTTTAGTAATCATAAGATTACTACACATATATGTATATAGTGTGTGTATGTATATATCCAAAGGTGATATATATATATATGCATGTGTGTATGTATATGTGTGTGTATGTATATATCCATTCTCTTACTATGAACTCTGTATTTTTGCATTTTCTTTATTCCCTTTCTTATTTCTTCTTTCTGATCTCCTTTTGTGTTAATGGTCTTTATTGATCATATATTGCCATTCTCCTCCTTGGAAAGAGACACCCTGAATCTCAATATCTTAGTTCAAATATTGAAACTTTTAGTATCCATGCTTTAATTCTTAATTTTAGTTGTATATGTATTTATTTCTCAGTTTAGCTCTAATTTTTATAGTTTTGACTACTGCTCACTCTCCCTCTTGGAAATTATCTTCTCATGACTTGTTATATATGTGTGTGTGAGTATATGTATGTATATATACAGACACATATATATACATAGAGAGAGAGAGTTATATATACATAGAGAGTTATATCTCCTCACCTCTGGATTTTTATATCTTTCTAATTTCTACCAATAATTCTGGTCATATACCTCTAGTACTGCTACTCTTAATTATATTATTTTATTCTACATATTGCACATTTAATGGCCTTCATTACTATTCTTTTACTTGACCAAAGGCAGTTTATTTTCAGTCCCCTGGGGAAAGCCTCAATATTTCTCATACATCAAAGCACTCTGTTTTGTGATTCTGGCCCTGGAGCCCCTCAGTGTGTAATACTATTACCTGCATTTTTTGCCTGGCATTGAATGTTAGGTAGGCAGTCAGAGCCTGTGTTTCCTTTTCAGTCAAATCTATCTTTTGGACCCTACCAAAAAATGTGCTTTTTTGTATATTAACTAGGCTGTCCATGCTATTCAATCCAACAGAAGCTTTCCTGGCAAAAACTCTCTTGGCAGCAATGGACATTTTTGAACTGTTTTTTTTTTTTTTTTTTTTTTTTTAAACATGTTTGTCTCTTGGTTCCAGTGGTACCACACTTTGATAGTTTACATTGACCTCCTGGAATATGCCACCATGTCTGAGGGCCAACAACTTACTTGCCATCACAGTCCTGGGCCGGCAGGTGCTATAGCTCATGCCTCCTTGAAATTCTAGCACTTAGGGAGGCTGAGGAGGGTGGATCACTTGAGCTCAGGAGTTCAAGACCAGCCTGTGCAACATGGTGAAACCCCATCCCTACAGAAAAAAAAGAAAAAGAAAAAGAAAAAATTAGCAGGGCCTGGTGGTACATGCCTGTAGTCCCAGCTACCTTGGAAACTCAGGTGGGAGGACCGCCTGAGCCCAAGCGGTCAGGGCTGCAGTGAGCTGAGATTGCGCCACTGCACTCCAGCTTGGGTGACAAAGTGAGATCCTGTCTCAAAAATAAAAAGAAACTCCTGGGCCATTCCTCTGGCCATTTCTGTAGAGCTGGCCCAACCAGCAATATCATGGAATTTTAGACTTTTCACCTATCAATAGATTTGACTGAAGCAACATATCACAAAGAGTCCAAAGCACTACATATTGTATTCCAGCAGTGAGGGCAAGGTACTGGGTAAACTGTAACCAATGAGAAGCAGGAGATAGGAAGGAGATTGACATGTAATTTCTCTCTAACTTTTCTCCTGTTTACTGCCATGAGGCCTGAGTGCACCTTGCAGCCTGAGCAGTGATGTTTTCCCTGTGGGCCAAACAGCACACCTGTGAACCACCTGCAGAAGTGAGTCAGTTCTGGGTCATCTATCAAATAGCAGGCAGCAAACTCATGCATCACGATATATTTGTTTGCATTTTCCTTTATCTCACTTTTTGTTTGTCACACCAATGCCCTAAGTTCTCACCTGGTTAATACTGAGTGTCAACTTGATTGGATTGAAGGTGCAAAGTATTGATCCTGGGTGTGTCTGTGAGGGTGTTGCCAAAGGAGATTAACATTTGAGTCAGTGGACTGGGAAAGGCAGCCCCACCCTCAATCTGGGTGGGCACTATCTAATCAGCTGCCAGTGCAACCAGAACAAAAGCAGGCAGAAGAACATGGAAAGACTAGACTGGCTTAGCCTTCCAGCCTACATCTTTCTCCCATGTTGGATGCTTCTTGCACTCGAACATCAGACTCCAGGTTCTTCAGCTTTGGGACTCAGACTGGCTTCCTTACTCCTCAGCTTGCAGACAGCCTATTATGGGACCTCACCTTGTGATTGTGTGAGTTAACACTCCTTAATCAATTCCTCTTTATGTCTTTATATCTACATCTACCCTATCAGTTCTGTCATTCTAGAGAACCCTAATACACCCCCTAAATAAATTATGAGCATCTTTATTTTCTTCCATCTCTGTTTTCTAGAGGATTAAAGCTAAGATTTTGTCTTGTTGTAGATCATAATTGATCAAATATTTAGATATGGTGTCTGGAACATAATGACTACTGCACTACCTTTTGTTGAATGATTGACTCATTATGTGTTTGGAGGTTAGAGATATATGTAAAAAGTAAAAAAAAAAAAAAAAGAAAAAGAAAATAAAAAAGCAGCACCTAGCATGCCCTTGGATGTTTTTTATGAGCTGGCCACTAAGAAGCATGCTAAAATACTGTTTTAGTTAATCTTCATAACAACACTATGAATGTGATTTTTCAAATCTCTGTTTTATAGATGAGAATTTGGTAGCTTAGAGAGGTTAATGTGACCTACATAAGGCTACACAACTCATGATTGATAGAGTTGGGAATTGTGCACAAGAAATTTCATGTTCTTCTGCTATTTGGTGCTATTTTAGAGGCTTATCTTTATTCCTTATGACTCTGGGTTGGAAATACATGACTGAAAATTTTTCATAGACATTGACACAAAATACGCCCATGGCTTAGAAAAAGTCATTTCTCCCCTTCTGCTGTTCTCTACCACTGAATATGATATATTAAAAGAAGAATCTTTGGAGAAAAGGAGAAATTGCTTGCCATTTACTTACTCTGTGACCTTGGGCAAGTAACTGCGACACCCAGGGCCACTGTTTTCTTAAAGCTAACAGGAAGAAAATAAAAACTACCATAGGAATTTGTTGCCAACATTTTAATACACACTATAAATCTTCAATAATATCCTACCCTGTTCCTTTTTAATGCATTTCTTGGCTTTCTTGAAATAAAGGAAAATATAATTTTGCTCAATGTGAAATAGATTTAGACAAGTTAGAGTGTAACTTAGCACAGAGAATATTTCAAAGGCTATCTACAAATGGCTTTCAAATTCCCCCCGGTATATATTTTGCCCCAAAATGTTTTAATTTATTTAAAATGTGTTTGCATTTCCTCAATGCATGTGTTCATTAAAATCAGATTAAGAAATGTTAAAACTACAGTGCTAAGAACTGATTATTCCAAGTTGAGTAAGGCAATTTTTACTTTGTGAAGTTCAAAGACATGTGCTGAGAAGCTCTGCAGTAAAGTGAAGTGTAACAGATCAGGTAAAAGTGGGAAGAATCGTGGAAGCACAAAATGGATTTCAAGTTAAGTAGCAAATCTAACCGCGCTCAGAAATGACTTCCTGTCTTTCTGTAGCTTGGTTCTTTCATCCTTCAGCACTGGCTTAAAATCTGCTGACTATGAAATATGTCTGCTGCTTGAGAAACATATGCAATGTTGTTTACTCCTATGATCTTGTGTAATATGCATGATTTCTCCCACTCTTTTATGTTGTTTTTGGCATGGTTTTAATGCACAGCGTTGTTTTGCTTCTTTTAAGCCTTGCTGTCTGTGTCATGTATGAACAAAAGATATTACAGTTATTTAATTGTGGTTACAAAACATGTATCCCATTCCTTATATTATGAACATTTTCTAGCCATATTTGTGTCTTCAAAATATATCTGATGAAGTTATAAATAGTGTGTAGGACTTTAGCTATTTGAATAGATGTGTAGTGGTATCTTGACATTGTTTTGATTTACAATTCCCTAATGATATATAATATTGACACCTTTTCATATACTTATTTGTCATTTGTATACTTTCTTTTGTTAGGTGTCTGTTCAGATCATTGTCTACTTTTTAAATTTTCTTTTTTTTTTTTTTTTTTTGAGACGGAGCCTCGCTCTGTCGCCCAGGCTGGAGTGCAGTGGCGCGATCTCGGCTCACTGCAAGCTCCGCCTCCCGGGTTCCCGTCATTCTCCTGCCTCAGCCTCCCGAGTAGCTGGGACTACAGGCACCCGCCACCACGCCCGGCTAATTTTTTGTATTTTTAGTAGAGACGGGGTTTCACCATGTTAGCCAGGATGGTCTCGATCTCCTGACCTCATGATCCACCCGTCTCAGCCTCCCAAAGTGCTGGGATTACAGGCATGAGCCACCACGCCTGGCCTTAACTTTTCAATATGTTCAATTAGGACACTTGTTTTTTGAACTGTTGAGTTTTAGGTTTTAAGAGAGCTCTTTTTGAGGAGGTAGTTATTGTGGATACAAGTCTTTTACTGATATATGTTTTGCAAATATGTTCTCATAATCTGTGGCTTAACATGTAGATATCCAGATATTTTAATACCATTTGTTAAAATGTTTTTAATCCATTATTTGCTGCTTTTTCAAAGGTCAGTTGACTGTATTTATTTGAGACTATTTCTATTTCACTCTTCTGTTCATTGATCTATCTGTCTGTTATTTTGCCAGTATTACACTGTTTGACTAGTGAGACTTGAAGTTGGGTCACGGCAGTCCTCCGACTTTGTCCTTCTTCAATATTGTGATAGCTATTCTGGGTATTTGTCCTTTCCATAGAAACTTCAGAACTGGTTTGTTGATATCACAAAATAGCTCTCTGTGATTTTGTTTGACATTGCACTAAACCGATAGATCAAGTTGAGAATAACTGACATCTTAACTATAGCATGTTTTTCTATTCATGAACATGGACTATTTCTTCATTTATTTAGATATCATTTGATTTTATTCATCAGAGTAGTATACATTTTCCCATATAGACATTGCTTATGTTTTGTTTTATTTATAACTAAGTGTCTGACTTTTATGTTGCTAAAGGGTGTTATGTTTATTTCAAATTCCAATTGCTTATTGCTAGTATATAAGAAAGCAATTGACTCTTGTATATTAACTTCATATCTTTCAGCCTAAGTTCTAGGAGTTTTTTGTTGATTATTTTGGAAATTTCTACTTTGACAATTATGTTATTTCTGAAAAGTAGTATGTTTATGTCTTCCTCCCAAACTGTATTTCTTGTTTTAATTGACTTACTGCGTTAGCAAGGACTGCTAGTACAATGATGAATAGAGGCAGTGGCAGGAACATTTTCCCTTGTTCCTGATCTTTGTAGGAAAGATTCTAGCTTCTCTCCACTATGATATGAATGTAGGATTGTTGTATATGTTCTTTATCATGCTGAAAAAGTTGCCTTCTATTCCTATTTTACCCAGAGTGGCTATCACAAATAGGTGTTGCATTTTGTCAAATGCTTCTTCATCATCTCTTGAGATGATTTATATATTTTCTTTTTTAGCCTATTGATGTTATGGATTATGAAAATTGATTTTTGAATGTAGAATCAGTCTTGCATTCTTGGAATAAATCCACATTTCTTGTGGTATATAATTATTTTCTACACTTTTGGATTTAATTTGCTGCTACTTTCTTAAGGAGTGTTGCATCTTTGTTCATTATAAGTATTGATCTGTAGTTTTCCTCTCTCGTAGTGTATTTGTCTGCTTTTGTAGTTTAGTGATGGCTTCACAGAATGAGTTAGAAAATGTTTTCTGTGCTTCTGTTTTTTACAAAGAGATTGTAAATAATCGACATACTATAACTTACTTTTTAAATGTCTGGCGAATTTACCAGTGAAATCATCTGTGTCTAGTGCTTAATGATTTTGAAGATCATTGATTACTGATTAAATTTTACATAGGTAGCTATGCAGATAGATAGATAGAAAGACAGACAGGTGTGTAGGTTTTGATAGATTGTAATTTTTGAAGGAACTAGTCCCTTTCATACAAGTGATGGAACTTGTAGGCATAGAGTTGTTTATAATATACTTTTATTTATTTTTTTGGTGTTCATGGGATTGGAAGCGTGGCCCTTTTATGTCTTAAGCTAGTAATGTGTCTGTTCTCTGCTTTTCTTAGTTGGGCTAGGAGTTGATCCATTGTATTAATATTTTCAAAAAATCAATTTTGGCTTTCTTTAATTTTCTCTATGGTTTTCCTGCTTTCACTTTCATTTATATATACTCTGCTTTTTATTCTACCCTTCTACTTACGTTGTATTTCATTTCCTCTTCTTTGTCTATTTTCCTAAGAGTGGTGATACAAATACTAATTTTACATCTTTGTGTTTTCTAATATATGCATTCAGTGCTATAATTTTTCTTTTATCACTTGATTTTTGCTGCATCTAACAAACTTTTGTAGGTTTTTTTTTTATTTTCATTTAGTTTGAAATATATTTTAATTTCTCTTGGAACTTCTTATTTGATCCCATTTTATTTAAAAGTGTGTTGCGTCAGCTATATTTCTGTTATCAATTTCTAGTTTAATTTTGTAGTGTTCTAAGAGCATACTGCATATGATATCTATTCTTTTAACTTTGTTAAAAATGTATTTATGACCCTGACTGTGGTCTAGTGTTATGAAAGAGTCATATGAAATCGTAACTGTTTTTGAATACTATTACAGTTCATGAAGAGTGTCTAAGAACAATGTTATAAATAATGAAGAGTATCTAAGAAGGTCTTGAGGTCTATCCCCATAACTGGCACAACACTGAGCTCCTGTTAGTGCTGGTAACCTTGTTTAATTAAAGTGAATAAATTTAGTAGGTTTGTGAACTTATGAAATATTCTAAATTAAATAATTAACATCGTATATAGAGGGGTAATAAACGGCATGAATGTGTTTCTTATGACTACCAGGTATCATCAGCGTCAGTTGATGTATAATAATTAAGGATAGGAATCTCAATCCCACAGAAAAAGTGGAAATATAGCAAACGAACACATCTCAAAATTATCCTATTTGAGGGCAAAGATAGCTAGAATATGTTTACACAAAATACGAAGTCATTGTCTGGGGGTTCTGATGGTGCCAGCACTTTAGGCTGGCAGTTCTGCATGCAACAGTTAAAGCAATAAAAGCCTTCAGGCCATTGAAATTGTATCCTGGAAGATCTTCAGGCTGTATATGGGCCAAGGTTAGCAGCTGCCACAGGAAAAAATCATCATGATGATTTATGGCAAGTAAGTTGTCCAAGCTCTTACATATCAAATGTAGACTGGAATGACAAGATAGTTTACAAACTAGGTAAGACTGTGATTGTGATTTTTAAACTAAAATAATTTAGGCACCCCCTTCTATCAAATTCCAAGCACTTTCTTTTATAATGCCCATTCTCTTTCCAATTCCATGACTTTACATTTTCCTCTACATGTTTTCTTCTGCATTTCAAATTCCTTTTAATAATGTTGATTTAATATTGGATAATCAAAACAAGGATGAGGGAGTGAAGTTGAAATACCTTCTATAAAACAACTGCAATCTTCTTTTCACATTTTGTTTTACCTTAAATTTATCGAAACTCATTTTTTAGAATCATACAGTTCTATTTCTCAATGGAAAAGAAAGTGTTCTATAATAAATGTTGAATTAAAGGTACCTTAGTATCTTCTGCTTTCTCATTTTAATCCTTATAGAACATTCTGTTGATATTGCATAAATACATTCTTACAATCTTTATATAAAATTTATTGTAACAAATTACATATTTGTAAATTAAATTTAAAAAATTTCCCTAAATTTAAATTGAATAATTTTAATTTCTTGATTTTTTGAAATCAATATTGTGTGTGGTATTTAAATAGAAATCTTTGAAAATACATTCATTAAATGTGTTATCTCATAAAATATTTTCAATTACTGTTTTAAATAATGAAGAACATTTTATACTTTTCCCTTATTTTCACTATTTTAAAAATTTCATTAAGATATGAGCAAAATGGTGAAACAGGAGGTACCACATTCATATCTCTCCATGGCAGCAATAATTTGGCAGCCATCCATAGATAAAAGGGCCTTCGTGGGATCGTTGGGATCCAGATAGGAAGGTGTAAATCCAAAGTAGAGCCCAAGACCAAGGAGGGCCATTTTGAGAAGGCAGATCCTCACCCAAGTGACAGGCTCACTCATCATAGTCAGGATACAGACCTGGAAAGAGTCCATCCCATTGTGGGCTTAGCTACATCCCCTGCTGTAAGCATCATCCATCAGGAGACCCTGGAGAAGCCAATCCTGCCAACGCCTTACATATAAAGACTGCTGACCTTGTTCCTAGCTGTGGACCCTGAAATGTCTTGTGACCCACCTTCAGTTCCTCTCGGCCTTGATCTGGGAACAATCCTGTTCAAACAGAAACGCAGCAGGAGACACACCCATGTGTGCCTCAAAGTTGAGACTGCCAACCTTAGTAGAACCGTGGATCCTGAAACAGCCCTGTAAACCATCGCCAGCCACTCTATTTTATAGTCCCACCTACCCAGGGGCCAGGGGGAAGAGATACAAATCCTTGCCCCCAGAGGCAGATCTGCTAACTTTGATCTAACCACAGATCTTAACCGGGCCCTATGACTCACTTCTGATGTCATCGCTGAAACAAATCATTGACACGGTTTATGTCCAGGAGCTTTTTCCCTATGTTTTCTTCTAGAAATTTTATGGTTCCAGGTCTTACGTTTAAGTAATTGCCCCTCCCAGCTATGGTCTGAGAGTTGTCCTATCTACCTAGGGACCCAACAAGAGACATGCCTGGCCATGCCCCAGGAGTCAGGCCCACTGACCTTGGCCCTACTGCTAACCCCACAGATCAAGGTCCTGGAGACAGTCTAGTCTGCCTAGAGATCAGGCAGGATCCATGCCTGCCTGAACCCCTGGTAACAGGCCTGTGGATATAGAAGCCTCAGCGTCACTAAGCTCCACCCCCACAGTCCCAGGAGCAAGCACATAATCTCAGAGACCTGAGAGGATTAGGTCTTTAACTGCCAAAAGAAATCTGTAAAGACTGGAAGAGGTGTTTGATCCTTCAAGTAAACAGACACCAATGCAATAATACACGAATTATGAAGAATCAAGCAAACATGACATCACGAAGGAAACCAATAAAGCTCTAATAATGGATACACACACAGAGAGAGAGAGAGAGAGAGAGAGAGAGAGAGGGAAAAGAAGAGATTATGGCTTTCCTGGAAAATAATTCAAAATAATCCTCTTAAGGAAGTACAATGAGATGCAACAGAACACAGATAAAAAAACTAAGCAAGTTTTGAATGCATAAACAAAATTAGAAGTTTAAAAAGAAATAGAAAAAGTGAAAAAGGACCAGGCAGAATCCTGAACTAAAGAGTACAGTGATAAGACTGAAAATTTTAATAGACAGTTGCAATAGCAGACAGTCACTCAGAAGAAAGAATCATCAAACTTGAAGTCAGGTCATTTGAAATTAGCCAGTTTGAGGATAAAAAAAAGTGAAGAAATATACTAGACCTAAAATTAATATGGAGCTAGAAAAGACTCTGAAGAGCTAAAGCAATCTTGCGTAAGAGGAACAAAGCTGGAGTCATCACACTTACTGATTTCAAACTACATTACAAGCCTTTGGTAATCAAAACAGTATGGTACTGGCATAAAAACAGATACACAGAACAATGGAACAAAATAGAGAGCTCAGAAATAAACTTATGCATAACAACCAGTTTTTGAGAATCTACAACAATCTTTGAGAAGAGCTCTGAAAGTACCCAAGGAGGAAATTTTCATCTCTTCAATAAATTATGTTTGGAAAACTAGATAGCCACATACAAAATGATGAAACTGGGTCCTTTTATTATATGTAAGTTAAACCAAATGGATTACAGACTTAAAAGTAAGATCTGAAATGGTAAAACTCCTAGAAGAAAACATAGAGAAAAAGCTCCTTGACATTGGACTTGGAAATAATTTTTTGGATATGGCATCAAAAGCACCGGTTAAAAAAACCAAAACAAAAATAAACAAGTGGGACTCCATCAAACTAAAAACTTACTGCAGAGCAAAGAAAAGAATCAACAAAATGAAAAGGCAATCTCAGACTGGGAAAAATATATGCAAATAACATATACAATAAGGGATAATATCCAAAATATATAAAGAACTAAATTCAATAGCAAAAAATAAATAAATAACCTAATTAAGAATGAGCAAAGGACCAGAATAGATATTTCCCAAAAGAAGATATACAAATGGCCAACAGTTGTAGGGGAAGGTGCTTCAAATCAACCATCACCAGAGAAATATAAACTAAAATTATAAGCTATTACCACACATCTTTTAGAATGGTGGTTATCAAAAAGACAGGATAACAAAAGCTGAGTAGGGTAAGGAGAAAAGAAAACTCCTGTACACTGTTGGTGGGAATTGTATATTGGTACAACCATTACGGAAAACAGTGTGGAAATTCCACAAAAAATTCAAAATAGATCTATTATATGATCCAGCATTCCATTTCTGGGTATATAACCAAAACAACTGAAAATAGAATGATGAATAATTATTTGTACTCACATGTTCATTGTGGCAGTATTCACAATACCCAAGCTATGGAAATAACACAAATGTTCATCAACAGATAAATAGGTAAAGAAAATGTAATAAAGATTGTTTGTGTGTATATATACATATGGTGGAATATTATTCAGACTTAAGAGGAAATAAATCGTGTCATTTGGAATAACATGGATGGACCTAGATTGTGCTAAGTGAAATAAGACAAAGAAAGACCAATATTGTGTACTGCACTTATCAGTGGAATCTAAAGAAGTCAAACTCAGAACGAAAACTATCGCAAGGACAGAAAACCAAACACCGTCTCACTCATAGGTGGGAGTTGAACAATGAGAACACGTGGACACGGGGCGGGGAACATCACACATTGGGGTCTGTAGTGGGGTGGGGGTGGGGGGAGGGATAACATTAGGAGAAATACCTAATGTAAATGACGAGTTAATGGGTACAGCAAACCAACATGGCACATGTATACCTATGTAACGAACCTGCATGTTGTACACATGTACCCTAGAACTTAAAGTAAAATCAATCAATCAATCAATCAATCAATAAATGAAGTCAAACTCATGGACATAGAGAACAGAATGATAGTTGACAGAGGCTGGGTTTGTGAGTGAGGTGGATGGGGAGATGTTGGTCAAAAGTTATGAACTTTCGGTTATAAGGTAAGTTTTGGCAACCTAACTTTCAGCATGGTGACTAAAATTAGTAACACTGAATTATATACTTGAATTTTGAGTCTTACAGATCTTAAGTGTTCTCATCACTCACACATATAAATGATAATTATGTGAAGTGATTAATATGTTAATTAGCTTGATTATAGTCCTCATTTTAAAATGTGTGTTTTTATATATATATAAAGTGTATATTATATACTATATACATATATATCTCAAATCAACACATTTTATACTTTAAATATACCTTTGTCAGTTAATATCTCAATAAAATCAGAGAACATCATTAGTCTATAAAATCTATAGAACTGTAAAATACCAAATACATCTATTTTCACCTTTTATTATATTTGATACACTTAACAATCATATTCTTATAATACTAGGTGCATTATTAACATTTTTGTGAAGTTGTTTAAGGTTGGAATACATAAAAAGTAATTCAGCCAAAATCAAGGAATTGATTTTGAAATATCTTTAAGATCCATTATATGTTGTGTCAGAGGTAGTTTAAGTAACATTTTCACATTCAATAAAATTTACCCATATTCAACCTTTTATTTATCAATGAAAATATTCAGCATTAGAAGTACTTTGACATAAGTAATACATGCTGAATCAGTTTATTTTGAATGTAAATTCTTTGTAAGTATATGTTGAGACATCACATTAAAAGGAAAACAGCTTATGTTTTCTACTCTGTTAAAAAGAAATCTGGTCTATTAGATTGTTTTGCTAAGGAATAAAATACTCTCAGCATAGTTATCATTACGATACTGTTCCCAGAAGCTCTTCAAAATCTTAGGCAAGACAGATTTATAAAGGTGACTTTTAAGATACGTCAGCATTTTTTGTTTAACTAAAACTCTAGTTATCAACAACACAATCTGGGCACACAGCTTTACTTTACGGCATTTATTTAGATCCTTCAAATCACTGAGAGTGCTTGATTTAATCCATACATTTCTTTGGTCATAAACATTTATATTAAAATACAAACAGCTAGAGGATTCATAAAATGTACTGTGGAAAGCAGAAAACCAATTCTGAGATAAGAAGAGTTTCTCAATTTAAATATGCTATACAATTTTAGTTAAAATTCTGTCTTTGTGAGTCACTGTGAAAAATCAGCCATAAAAATAAACTTTCCCTTTTATTTCAGATGTGTTTATATAAAGTATTTTTAATAAGGAAAAAATAATATCTTTGTAGGTTTACTGATATACTTTCAAACCATCACAAAATGAAAAAGAAAAAGCTCAGACTTTTAATCACAACTGTAAAATGAAGAATGCTTTAATAATGCAAACTGAATTATTATTTACCAATGAATTCTGTCAGGTTATTTCACCAACCTCTCTACTCACATTTGACGAAAAGACTGCGTTTTAAAAACTGACAAACCTACTTTGAATAGTTTGACAGCATTTGGGTTATTTGAACAAAGAAAGATTAAATAATGTATTACCTGAGCTCCTATTGAGGATAATTAGTGTTTTCATTAAGAACTAAAGTAACAAAGAAAGTGAAATTTTAAGTTATTTTCTGTCATATTCTTATAAGGAAATAAAAGTTCATTTCAGCTAGTGACTTGGCTCAGATACATAGCTATGTCATTGCCATGTGTCCATCAACTATGAATAAAAATGCAATGAAGCATTTTCTAGTGATATTTTAAAGCAAATACTCAAAACAGTCCTTTCCTTGGATTGGAGATACTTTCTCCATAAACCTACAAATAAAGAGAATATAAAAATTTTAAAATATTATTTTTCTCGCCAATACCTTTTCTCACAGCATAATATTAGTGATGACTATTTCTTGTCTTTCCACTAACAAGAGTTTGCAGAACTGGATGTTAGTCTTTTGAAATATTCAAACTTTCTTCCTTGAAATGCACGAATGCAATGCACAAATGCATTTCAAAGAAGAAAGTTTGAATATTTTTTATATATTCATATATACATATAACTCACTATTACTGCAAGACAATTACTCCTTTATTCTCTAATTTTCACAACTCTATACATAGACATCATCTTTAAGAAATTATAACATTAAGTCTGATGTATATACTGTTTCAAGCTGTGCACTGCCCAAATACACTGAGTGACACATAAGAGCTTAAATCCAACTTGTGCTCCTCACTAAGTAATGGAAAGCGGGACGGGGCTGTTTGCGCCTGCAAGAAGGGAAATGTATTTTAATTTATATGAGGTTCCATATGGGCTACTCATGTACAAGTACAATATCATATATTCTTTTAAAACTAATAGAATGCAAACAACATAGGGAATTTCTTTTATTTTCATATTTTATATTTACATTGAAATTGAAGAAATATGTGAAATATGCTATATCTTGATTCTGCCTTTGATTACATTTGAATTTTCAGCTCTTGGACCCATAGAAAAAAACTGAAATTGTGTAAGAAAAAACTAGTATTTTACTAGTTTTAAAAGATCGCCATATTCTGAACCCACTGGGGAAGAGTCACTTCCCAGAGCTTCCCAATTATGTGCCTATGGATCTGAACACTTCTATTTAACCTAAGAACTCATAGACTTTTCCATAATAAAGGTACAAAGGGATCAATTCATAGCTCAACAGGGTGCTTATAGAATCCTGCTGAAGCTAAGAGTGATGTATATTCTGATTATGTTATTCTAAATAACATCCTGGCTAAAAGACTGGGAAAAAATTTAGTTTTTTTAAAATTTAAATTTCTAAATTAAACTTAAATTTAAATTTTTATTTGCGTGTTTCTAGAAACACCCTAACTTTGTTTAGTGCACTCCATTCACACTGGGATTTTTTTTCTATGTGTGTTTTTTGTTTGGTTAATTAATTGACAAATTAATACTGTATAATTTATGGTGGGCAATGTAAAACTTTGATATATGTATATGTTGTAGAATAATTGTCAAGCTAATTAACATATTCATCACCTCACATATTGATAATTTGGGGGGAGGTTAAAATGATTTAAAAATCTACTCTCAGCAATTTTCAAGTATACAATACATTGTTGTGAACTGTAGTCATCATGCTGTTAACTAGATTTCCCATACTTATGCCTCCAAACTTAAACTTGGCACCCTTTCATAGCATCAGCTCCTCATAGTTCCATCCTCAACCCCCAGCTCCTGATAACCACCATTCTACTTTTTGCTTCTCTGAGTCTGAATATTTCCAATTCCACAAAAAACGGAGATCATGCAATGTTTATCTTTCGGTCCTTGACTTAGTTCACTTAGCATCACGTCCTCCAGGTTCATTCATATTGTCACAACCGAGAGGATTTTCTTCTTTTAGACTGAACAGTACTGTGTTGTGTATATACGCCACATTTCTTTAGTCCTTTCATCTGCTCATGGACACTTTATTCCATATGTTGGCTGTTATGGATGATGCCGAAACGAGCGAGGGAATGCCCCCAAAAGTCCGTGTGTCAGTACCCCTTTTATTTAAAATTACTCCGTTTCCATGTGTGCTTTCAAAAAGCAATACCAAAGGGCACACTTTTCAAAATGCAGCATTTGCTTTTTGTTTCATTTTCTAAACTTGAAATGTGTTTCAATTATAACGTTTATGTTTTAGGATTTTTTATAAGTATTCATTGACATAACGTGGGATTTTGCTATTTATACTACTTTGTAGATTTGACAAATCTCCTTCCCATTCTTAGTGAACAAAAAAAGAAAATGCATACTGGAGAGCTGTAAATCTTGCATTACATTTTCTTTTTGTTATAATTTAATATAATTTTTTAAAAAAATCAATATAATCAAAATTTTGAGATTTTTTTGAAATTTTGAGAACATTGTAATTTTTGTCGTCTAATAATTTCTTCTCAGCAAGAACATCATATAGTATGGTTCCAAAGATTTTGAACTTCATCGTTCTCTTTTTCTTTAAAAAAGTTTTCAATGGCATATTTCATATGCATTTAATGTGTATAATGCATATTTTAAAAATTCTCTAGCCCGTTACTACTCTAGGATGAGAAACTCTCAGATACTATGTGAATTTACATTTTTAAATGCTGAAACCCTTAAAAGTATTTCAGATATTACAATGTTCTTATTCAAGACTGTCATATGATGTCATAGAGAAAAACAGTGAGGCATTTTTTCTTTATCTTCTTCCTCCTAATAGTTGAGTCCATCTTTGTGAGCCTTCATTCCACTGATATAAAATACAAAGAAAAAACACAGTTATTGTAAAGGTTTAATGAAACACTCTTTGTAAATACAGTTTATACATTGAAAAGAACTACAAAAATGGAAACTATACACACATATGTGAAATTATACACACATATACACACATATAGCATATATGTGCATACACACATGCTATAGATATATGCATATATATACTCACTAAATTAGTGACAGTCCAGAAACTTGTGTGCAAAATTCAACAAAATGTCAGAATATTATTGTTTTTGTTTAAAGCCATTTGAAAACCTTCAAAACAAAGAAGACCTGCAAAGTATTTTTCAGATTTTGATAAGTAAGGAATTTGACTTAGTTTTTCCAGACAGAGGCTGAAAACATTGAAAATATATTAAGACTTCTCCTAACTATCTAATCAGAGACTGAGAATAAGTAACGAGAATTTTGATTGATCCCATATAATTTGTTGCACATTTCAGAAAGTCCTGGAAAATGCAAAAAATATGTATATATTTTTAAAAGCTTTTTCTTTAAAGAAATACGGTTTCCTTCTGTGATTATGAGACTTATATGTTAATTCTTACACAGGTCAAAGCCAATAAACCATGGTCTTATCCATAATGTAGGAAATATTGATCAGATTACAAAGGATCACCAAAGGATGCATGGTTATGAATTTCCATTTAGGAAAATAAAGCATTACAGTACTCATGTTAAAAGTTAATTTTACCTTTAATCTATTTTGTTATCCTCATCATCATATCTCATATACTCAACAAAAATGAAATGGAATAAAAAGTCCTTTGCTTTCTTAATGCTGGCCTAAAAGCCCTAACACTTAGATTTCCAATAAAATTTAAATATGTATACAAGTGTCTTTGTTACGTTTTTTAATATATGATACATGACCATCCGTTTATTGATGTGACAACTGTGTCTGAAACATTTAGGTTGCTGGAAAAATTCTACTAAAAAAGTATCTTAAATAGCATTGAGTCTATTGTTGTATCAAATAACATTCCATGTATTAGTAACTAAGAGCCAGAATCACAGCTCTGTGGCATTAAGGATCCAGAGTCCTTTTTCTATTTATCTTTGATATCAGTGGGTTTTGTCTTTTTAAAAATTATGTTCATAAAGACTCCTCATCTGTGTGCATTCCTGCCAACAGGAATGGAATAAAGAGAAAAAATAATGTATTTAAAAAAAAAAAAAAGGTCAGAAAATACAATTGCGTACACCACCTCCACTTCCTGCCGCTAGCCATATCCATAATCTACTGTCAGGACAGTCTTTATGTGAATATTCATGTGTCCAGCCCCAGTTAGCAACTCTATTGCCATAGAAGAATGGGCCAAAAAATGCAAAATAACTTGCCATCTCTGTCAAAGTGTTGAACACAACCTAAAATCTAGGGTTGCTCTGAATTTCTGATAGTCTGTTAGTGTTGACCGTTATACTACCCTCTCAATAAAAATGGAATCTATGTGTGTGTTTTCATGCCCAGAATTGTTTCATGCATATACGTTGAAAGAAAAATGAATTTTACAGTGACTCTACTTTGCTTCAGCTGTTTTCATTCAAGCAAGTATGTGTGTGTGTATATATATATGTGTGTGTATATATATATGTGTGTATATATATTCAGTATGTATATATGCAGACTTATATAAAAAATGTATCTATATGATGCCTAATTAATGACTGAAATTTAAACAAAACTTGCATGTGGGATGTCTAGTATCATTAAAAGTGATTCAGAATAAGCAGAACTCTTAGAAAGATTAAACTGCTCTTTTCTATCACAAAATATGTATCTACCACCAAATATTGAATCATGTTAAGGGCTAATAAAAGCAGGCTCTTCTTGTATCCATTCTTGTCCATTGCAGAATTTTAACATATATATTTTTAAACTTTACTTTTTGTACTTTATTCCTGGTAATCTGATACCTCTTTTCAAAAAGATGTATTGATCCCATAGGGAAGTTTGTTGCTTTAGAAAGGATGCTCAAAAAAGTAGAAGGAAGCAAAAAGATCTCTTCAGGGAGACCTGACAAAATCTTTTAGATAACATTTGTGTTATTGGACACTTCTAGTAGCATCTCTAATATACTATATACATGAATTCAATAGCAAACAGAAATGAAGCATATCAAATAAGGAGAAGAAAATCATATTAGGATAATGATGAGTGCTAATCTTTAGTTGTATTTTCAAACTTTCTAACATTTACAAATGAAATTATTTGAGTAGACATTACTAAGAATTAAAGTAGTGGATCATGAGGTGATTAAAATAAGTACAGCTGTTTCATTGCATTTTATTCTTCTTAATTTTGCTCCTGACTGATTCCCATTAAATGATAAATGATTAATAAAATATTTAGAAAGTTGAAGGAAGATACCACTTAAAAGCATTCTGTACAAGATTGCTGATCATTTTAAAAGGACAAAATAGTAGAGAACGTAACACATACATTAATTGAAATGATTTTTGTGTGTGAGAATGGGAGCATACTAAAGAAATGAAACAAATCTTGGCAGAATTTCCACTTATATTACTCTCTGTCTTTACTCCTATATAAATAAGAAAGATTGTAAGGAAACAAAAGAACCTCTTGAACCATCTGAAATCATGCCAGTTTTTTTAGAATACTAATGAATCTTGGAAACCTTATTCAAAATATAGCTGGACTACTTAGCAAATTATCAATAGACATATATTTTTTTCTTTCTGTATTCTGGGGCCACATGGTCTTTCTCCTTTTAGCTTTCCTTTTGATCTAATCTCTATATAACTCTTTTCTCTACAAAACTCTTCCTTTTTGTTGAGGTTAATATGGCTTCTGTGTGGCTTAGGGTAGATATCATGTTGCCTCAGGGGTGCTCCACCATCTCACGCTGTTAACTCCAATTCCCCATGTTGTTTGGTCAGATACTACGAATTGGCTCATTAAGAATGCACTTTCAATTCCCTTCTCAGTATCTTGTCTCTATCATAGAGGTTTAGAAGTGAAAAATATAATTTCTTTCTTTTAATAAGGGTCTCCATGTCATGTTTTTCTGCCAAATGAAACACAGTGTAAAATCGAACAAGGTTTTTTGAGAAAAACTTGTTGCTTGAAAAAGGCATCTATGTTGAATTTTGTGAGTCAACTTGACTAGGCTGAGGGATGCCCAGATAGCTGCTAAAACATTACTTCTGAGTGTCTCTGTGAAGGTGTTTCTAGAAGAGATGGACATTTGGGTTGGCAGACTGAATAAAAAAGATCACTTTTACTAGTGTGGATGGGCATTGTCCAATTGGTTGAGGACTGGAATAGAACAAAAGGCAGAGGAAGGCTGAATTCACTCTCTCTTTCTGAGTTGGAACATCATCTTCTGCCCTCAGACATTGAAGCTCCTGGTTCTTGGCCCTTTAGATACAAAGATTTACACCAGTGTCCCCAACCCAATTTCCAGCTTTCAGGCCTTCAGACTGGGAATTATACCATAAGCTCTTCTGGTTCTCAGGCCTTTGGACTTCAACTGAATTCCAGTACTGGCTTTCCTGGTTCCCCAGCTTACATACTTCTCAGCCTCCAAGGTTATGTAAGTCAATTACTATAGTAAATCATATGTATGAATTAACAGAACGAGACAAATTTATGGGTCCTTTTGGTTCTGTTTCTGTGGAGAACTTAATACAATATCATTACTTACTAATTTTTCTTCGTCTTGCCTGAAATGCAAACACAATGACAGAGGAAGAGCAACTGAAGATATTTCTAAGACATACATTCTCTCTGTTTGGGTCAAGAGTTCTCCATAATACAATTTGTGGCTATGGTTTAGGCTGACATACTACATACGGTGTCTTAACTAAACGCTGGTCAGAAAAGGGAACGTTATTAGTAGAGAAGAAATGATGAGTAACACTAATAAGGCTCAAAGTCTATGATCACTTTTCTTTTATCTCTGCAAATACTGTTGATAGTTTATTAATTTACAAATGATAAACATATTTTATCCATCATGTAAGATTGCAAATGTTATTGGGAAAAAGTCTTATTTTTAAAGAGAAAGTATGACAAACTAAAAAAAGAAATTTATGAGAAAAGTAAACAAATATTTTAATATATTTCAATGTAAACATTAAGTATTGCAAAGCATTAATCTTGCAGATATAAAAAGAAAAGTCATCACAATGTTAATACATTAAAATTTTTCTGGACAAATGTAATTTATTAGATTCTAAAAAAAATAATTATTTCATGGATTTAAAATTTACTAAGAACTGACAATAACTCATTCATTGTGCTTGTTGACTTGGTCCTTTTGTCCTTGCCTTGAAGAAGTTCAATTTCTTAAAAGAAATACAAAATATATTATTTAAGTATTTTACTAATATTATGGTTACTCACGGTAAAGCAATTCAGTCTCTCTGCATATCAAAAAATTTTCCCCAAAAATTATACATTAGTATTGACTTCCTAAGATGTTAAGAATTCTCAGACGTAGAAGTGTTAGGGGAGAGAGGGTGAGCAAAGACATTCTAGGCAAACACAATAACGTGAACAAGGTTTAGTGACCTGAAGTTAGTTACTCCATGTGCTAAAAACTGATACTGAATATGTGCAACTCTATAGCTAAAAGTTAGGGGCATGGCAGAAAACGAACATGGAAAATTATGCCAGTGCTAGACTGTGGAAAGTAATTGAAGGTCATGCTGAGGGGGTTAATTAAGTCTTTTACTGCTGGCAGTGGGGAGTATTAGAGACTAAAAATTGCAAGGGACGAAAATATATCAAAGCTTTTGGAAGCACACTATAGTATTCAGTTGCTTATGTGCTCTCAGATCCACTCATTGCCCCAGCCCAGTCCTGCTTGGCATAACATCTAGAGTGGCACACATTTCCCAGGTTCCCTTGCCTATTTATTGCCTTCTGGGGAGGTTCAACCAATAGAGGGCACTAGAAGATGCTTCAGAGATAGAAGGACATTTGAAGCTTGGTTGTTTCTCACACATTTCTCTCTCAGACAGTCTCTGGCAGAAGCTGCCTCTTCTCTACATCTCCAGCTCCCATACAACCCCACCATGTTTCCATTGTCCCAGCCCCCTTCAGGCTGATTTGCTACAATCCCACATGCTCTAGGAACGCCCTGAAGTTGTTATCACCACATTTTCCTATGTTTATTCCGTCCTACGAGTGGTAGTAACCTCCTGTATTTGTTGGAATTGAGGTTTCTTCATTTTTGCATTTTCTTTATATCAAAATTAGGAATTTATTTTCCATATTGAATTCTCTCTATTGAATTACATGGCTTGAATTTGGGTACCTGGTTGTACTCTGGCAAGCAGAAAATGAAGACAGCTTTGAAAGAAAATAGATTTAAAAGTATTTTCCATGTCTTTATATGCTTTTGAATGAGCAGTGTAATAAGCAACTCCATATATTAAGTTGTCATCATGAGAATGACCTCAAAGTTGAACTGGGCCATTAACTGGACCAAAGTTGTTTTTTGTTTTTTGTTTTTTAAGAATTTTTCTTTTTTGTTTTGCCAATCTCTCCATTAAAGCCTCTGCACAGCTTAACTTATTATTTTACTATTACCTGGTGCTGTTTGAAAATGTCAAAGCAAACAACCAAAATAAGGCTATCTTATTTTCCTGTTTTCTTCTTTGTATGTCTTTCTTTTTCACATCAGTCTTCTTTTTAAAGACATTAAAAATTTAATGGCTCAATGATTGAAACAGACAAGTACTTCAAGCTTACCTGGCTTCATTTTCAAGACAAAAATGTTTGTCCCAGTTGCTATGCAGGTGTAATATAAACACATCAATGGTGACAACACACTTTGTTTAGCTTTTAAGTCATTGTTGTCACCACTATATTTTTAAGGTGAATTTAGTAACTTTCCCACAGAGATAGCAGGTGAAGTTGATAGAAAAGAGGAAGAAAGTGTTTTGTTCTAAGTTAGATAACACAATTTATTTAAAAATAGCAGTTGTAATCATTTTATTTCTTTTAACTTTTAACAAATAAAATAGAAGCTCATTCATAAACATTTCAGATATACAAAAGCATTAATATTTAATCTTATCTTTGAAATATCATATTTGACTTCTCTGGAATTCAGTATTTTTTAGATAAATTGGGAGATGAACCTTACGCTTAGAAATACTTTAAAGGTCTTTAGAAATAAATATGGTTCTCTTCTCAGTCAATAACATATTTTCCTTCACATTTTGTAAATGAAGAAGTTTCAATGTAAGACCAGTGTAAAGTTTGGATGGATAGATAGATGGGTAAAGAAGTATATTTATCTTCATTAAATTTTCTCGAATTATTTAAGGTAAAAGTATATTTTTAAAAGCATTCTAACAATTTATTTTATTTCTAACACAATACTAATCCTGGAGCACATTGTAAATTTTAACAAGATGTCCTTTAGGTTTCTGAGTTTGTCAGTTAAGTTGGAGACTCCCTTTGAAAAAAATTCTTAAATGTTCCAAATATTCCCAAACACTTCCTCAATGCATATCATCAAAAATAGCTACAATGTTTGGTTGGATAGTGTCTCAAGTCCATGACTTCTCATTGAAACTCTCATAGTTATATGTGTTTATGATAGTGTTGACTCACCCTCAGAGCTATTTATATTTTAAGCTTTACTTTTTTCAATAATAATAATGGAATAACGTTGATATATAATCACCGTGTTCCACGTTTCATGGTTTAGCAAAATACATGGACAGAGAAAAAGTAAAGCTTGGCCAATATAACTTGGTTATAAAAGTCAGGCAGAGGTTCCTGTTTTCAGTATCCTAAGTAAATGGTCCATCAATAAAATACACAACCTGAACTGACATACTTTAAGTCACCACAATACTCAGTAAACATAAAGAATCACTATAAATTGTTATGCACACATTTGTATTTGTATCTATTGTTTTCACGCATGTGGGTATATGCAATTTACAGAACGTTTAGTTTCCCTTTCCAAATCAGTTTGCTCTCTTTGCATTTTAAATGGAAAATACAAGCAGACTGAGTTCTTTTACCTTCCATGCAGACTATAAAAACATGCTGTTTCCTTTATTCCATCTACAGTAGTCCGTCCTGTTTTCAAACACTTTTTTACAAAAAGAGGTATCTGCATTAATTCATTCATTATTTCCAATATTAGTAATATTCATAGATTATTTCAATGATATAATCAAGTTGCCCTGGAATCTTCTTTCCTCAACTGATTGTGGAATGACAACCATATTTTTAACCATAGAATATTTTGAATCATGGATTATTTTGTTTAAATATAGGAATTTTTCTAAGGGTCACTAGAGGAATCTGAGTAGACTGATAAAGGTATATACCAAAACAGCAGCTGTTTGCACTCTGTAGTTGATGAGGCACCATAATTTATTACTCACCAAGGACATTAGACCATGGATAATTTGCTCACTGCTCTATGTCTGCAATATATAGTGTCTAATATGACGTCGATGCTCAAGCACTGTTTTTGAATTGATGTGTAAGATACTTCTCCCAATTTGTCCAATAGTAGAATTTGTGAATGACTGGGGTCAACACAGGTGAAGTCATGGAGCCATAACTCCAATCTATGTGTGTTTACGTGTAATAAGATCTCAGTTATTTTTTTCTTGAATGATTAGGAGATTAAACATAAACATGGCAAGTATTACAAACCCCACATTACTTATAAGGTGAAAAAACTCTTAAAGCTACTTAGCGAATTATTTGAAAACAAATAAGTGTTAAGAGAAGAATCTTTTTTTTTTTTTTTTTTTTTCTTTTGAGAGGGAGTCTGGCTCTGTCGCCCACGCTGGAGTGCAGTGGCGCGATTTCGGCTCACTGCAAGCTCCGCCTCCCGGATTTACGCCATTCTCCTGCCTCAGCCTCCCGAGTAGCTGGGACTACAGGCGCCGCCACCACGCCCGGCTAATTTTTGTATTTTTTAGTAGAGACGGGGTTTCACCATGTTAGCCAGGATGGTCTCGATCTCCTGACCTCGTGATCCGCCTTCCTCGGCCTCCCAAAGTGCTGGGATTACAGGCGTGAGTCACTGCACCCGGCCAAGAGAAGAATCTTTTTAAGAATTCGTAATCCAGTGTTCTTTATTTACATAACAGAAAGCCAATATTTTCTCACTCTTTCAAACCATAGTATTAGAAGATCAAGTCTCATATAGTCACAATTTTTAAAGAACTTGAGAACTAAGATGAAACTTAACTCAAAAACATTATCTCAGTAAAGATGAGAACTTGCAATATTGTGGTACTTTTCTGTCACAAACATGTCTGATCTCCAGCACAGTCAACCGTCATTATAAGCAAATACATATTTGCAAATATGCTTAATCACTAAAATTTATTTGTAACCCTAGAATCAATAGTCACAGGATGTTGCGGTCATTTGCAGATATGCACGAAATGGTGAAAAGTTTGATTCATTTGTCACTCTCCTCCCCAGCTGAGGTACAACAAGGCAATGCTCTAGCTTCTTGTTTCATAACTCATATTGTAAATGTGCCTTTTTGTGAGATATTTAGTGCTACAATTTTCACTTCTTTGGGACTGTTTCAAAAGACCCCTAAACAACACTGGAGTGCTGCGAAGTTTTTCTATGGGCAAGAAGACTGTGATGGGCCTCACAGAGAAATTATGTGTTTAGTTAAGCCTCATTCAAGCATTAGTTAAGGTATGGGCTGTGAGTTTGAGTTCAACGTTAATTAATCAACAATATATATTAAGTAAGATATCCTTACAAAGAAACTTGTAAAAGAGGTTACGTACTGATCAGTTGATGAAATGTGACCAGAGGCTCCCAGGACCCCAAACTTGTATTTTCCTTAGGAACAATGATTCAGTTTTCACTAATTCAGTGTTCATGCTGACTTTACAGAGCATAACTACCACACATAATACGATATGGCCGGGCGTGGTGGCTCACGCCTGTAATCCCAGCACTTTGGGAGGTTGAGGTGGGCTGATCATGAGGTCAGGAGACCGAGACCATCTGGCTAACATGATGAAACCCCATCTCTACTAAAAATACAAAAAAAAATTAGCCGGGTGTGGTGGCGGACTCCTGTAGTCCCAGCTACTCGGGAGGCTGAGCCAGGAGAATGGCGTGAACCCGGGAGGCAGAGCTTGCAGTGAGCCGAGATGGAGCCACTGCATTCCAGCCTGGGCTACAGAGCAAGACTCCATTAAAAAAAAAAAAAAAAAAAAGTGACTATATATCTCTTTACTTCATCTTGTGACAGTTTGGAATAACTTTGAAATCTCACCTCAGGTACACACACTCACACACAAACGTAAATGCATTCGCATATATTTACTGCAAGAATATGAATTTATTCTGTATTTTTACCTCAACTGTGTATATATTCACTATAAGAGGATTAACAGTTTGGCACAGTGTCTCATACATGTAATTCTAGCACTTTAGAAAGCCAAGGCAAGAGAATGGCTTGAAGTCAGAAGTTCAAGAGCAGCTTAAGCAACAAATTGTGTTTTTTAATTAGCCAGGTGTGCTGATGCTTACCTGTAGTACCGACTACTCAGCAGCTGAGGTGGGAGGATCACTTGAGCCCAGGGCTTCAAGGTTGCAGTGAGCTATGAGCATGCCACTGCTCTCTAACCTGGGTGACAGAGACAGAGGGAAATCATGTCTCAAAAATAGAAAGAAGAACAACAAGAAGATTAATAGCTACATAATTCATTTCCTCTGGTAAAGGTATTATCTTTGCCATAGTTATGCTATAGCATTTTAGGTAACATGTCTAATCAATTCCAGGTTGCTAATACTAGAGAGAAAAGGTAGACTATAGTGAATTGTTCCATCATTCTTACTGTAGAGAGCTACTGAGGCTTCCAATGAACTAAACTATGAGTTCTTAGAGCAAGTTAATAAAATAAAAAAGGGGTACAAGTATACCTTGTTTTATTGTGCTTTTCAGTTGTTGCTTTTTTTTTTTTTTTAACAAATCGAAGATTGTGGCAACCATCTTTCTAGCAAGTCTATCAGCACCATTTTTCCAACAGTATGTGCTCACTTCATATCCCTGTGTCACATTTTTGTAATTCTTACAATATTTCAATCTTTACTATTATTATTATACCTGTTATGATGGATGATCTGCGATGAGTAATATTTGAAGTTACTATTGTTGTTGTTTTGGAGCACAACAAACTGCACCCATATAAGATGACAAACTTAATCAATAAGTGTGTATGTTCTCACTGCTCCACCTACTGTTCATCTTCCAGTCTCTCTCTCTCCGTGGGCTTCTGTATTCCCCAAAACGTAAAAATATTGAAATTAGACAAATTAATCATAGCTTCTAAATACAAGAGCTTCTACATTTTCAAGTGGAAGGAAGAGTTGTGCCGATCTCACATTAAGTCAAACACTAGAAATAGTTAAGCTTAGTGAGAAAGGTGTGTCAAAAACAGAGACAAGCTGAAAGCTAGGCCTCTTGTGATAAAAAGTTGGCCAAATTGTGAACGTAAACAAAAAATTATTGAAGAAAATTAAAAGTGCTATTCCAGCGATCACATGAATGATGAGAAGGTGAAATGGCCTTATTATTGATATGGAGAAAGTTTGAGTGGTCTAGATGGAAGATCAAACTAGCCACAACATTCCCTTAAGCCAAAGCCTATCCAGATCAAGGCCTTACATCTTTTCAATTATATGATGGTAGGTAGGCTGCGTGAGGTGAGGAAGCTGAAGAAGAAATGTGAAAGGTAGCAGAGGTTATTTCATCAAATACAAGGAAAGAAGGCATCTCTGTAACATAAAAGTGTGGCAGCAAATGCTGATGTAGAAGGTACAGCAAGTTATTCAGAAGATCTAGCTAAGATAATTGATGAAGAAAGCTGCACTAAACAGTAGATTTTCAGTGCAGCCAAAACATCCTTCTGTTGGAAGAAGTGTAACCTAGGACTTTCATAGCCAGAGAGGAAAAGTCAATGCCTGGCTTCAAATCTTCAAAGGATAGGCTGACCCGCTTGATAAGACTAATGCAGATGATAAATGTAAGTTGAAGCCAATCTTCATTTACTATCTGAAAATACTAGAGCCCTTATAAATTATGCTAAATCTACTTTGCCTTTGCTCTAGAAATGAAAGAACAAAATCTGGAGAACAGCACATCTGGTCACAGAATGGCTTACTGAATAATTTAAGTCCACTGCTGAGACCTACAGCTCAGAAAAAAAAAATGTTTCAAAATATTCCTTCTCTTTAGCAATGCCCCGGGTCACCCAAGAGCTCTGATGAAGAAGTACAAAAGATTAATGTTGGTATACCTGCAAAAACAACATCCATATTGCATATTATGGATTAAGGAATAATTCCAACTTTCAAGTTTTATTATTTAAGAAACACATTTTGTAAGACTTTAGCTAGCATAGATAATCATTTCTTAGACATGAGCGAAGTAAATTGAAACTTGAAAATGATTCATCATTCTAAACGTCATTAAGGACATTTGTGTTCATTTGTGTTTCACAGTAGAAGGTCGAAATACCAACTTTAACAGAAGTCTGAAAATAGTTGATTACAACACTCAAGGAAGACCTGAGGGGTTCAAGACTTTGACAGAGGAAGAAGTAATTGCAGGTGTGGTGGAAATAGCAAGATAAATAGAATAAGAGGTGGAGCCTTAAGATGTGACTTAATTGCCACAATTTCACGATTAAACTTGAATGCATAAGGAATTGGTTTATATGGAGAAGCAAAGAAAGGGGTTTCTCGAGATGGAATCTACCCTTGGTGAAGATGCCATGAACATTGCTAAAATGACAGCAAAGGGTTTAGAATGTGGCTTAACTGATAATGAGGTGGCAGGGTTTGAGAGGATGGACTCTGATTTTACAAGAGATTCTATTGTGAGTAAAATGCTATCAAAATAGTGTGGCAGGCTACAGAGAAATCTTGCATGAATGGAAAAATCAGTGTTCCAAACTTCATTGTCTTATTTTAAGAAACTGTCTCAGCCACCCTAAACTTCACCAACAACCACCCTGATCATTCAGCTGCTATCAACATTAAGGCATCATCCTCCATAAGCATATAGATTGTGACTGGCTGAAGGCTCAGATAATTGTTAGCATTTTTAACAATTAAGGATTGTACATTTTTTTTAGATACAATGCTATTGCACACTTAATAGAGTACAGTATAGTGTAAATATAGCTTTTATATGCACTGGAAAACCAAAACAATTGTGTGACTTGCTTTATTGCTATATTTGCTTTGTTACGTTGATCTAGAACCAAACTGGCAATATCTCCAAGGTATGTCTATAATTCCCAACCATATGATTTAATCCTGTTATTTACCAGTGAAAAAGGATTATAGGTTCAGCAAGAAAAATGGCGCTCCAAATTCAGCATTTGTATTATGCAAATAAATATCCTATAGATTTACTTTATTTTTTATTTTGGAGTTTGCCGCATGGTTTCATATTTGTACATGATGCTCTTTAAACCAAACTAATAAAAACAGCATATTTAGTAATACATATTTTTGTTAGAACTTTCACTATTTGTATATGTAATTATTTTGAGTATTTTTACTTAATATTATTTAATGTAGAGAATAGTGTCCTCTAAATATAGCCTTAGAGACAGGAGTTCTGCCATTTTAGATTTAATTCATATGAACACTTTAACATTCCTAAATTCCATATTCTGTTGCTAATTGCTACTTAGCATTCAATTTTCAATATCTTTGAATTTAAGCTCATAAGGCCCTTTGAATATCTCCTCAAAGTCATTGTTTTGATGTATTGATGTCAGCTCATTACCTAATTCATCAAAGTGATACTACATTTTAATAGACTACCAAAGTATTAATGCCCTATTTCATGTAGAGATAAAAATCCAGAAAACGATCTAGTTAGAAAATCCAGTTAGAAAAAATTTGTAAGTTGAAGCTTCTTGTCTGTGAAGTTTCCATGTCTGTCATTTTCTACTGGCAATTCATAGTAAATGAAATCGAACAAGGGCAGACAAAATTATTTTTAAAGCTATACTAATCCATTGTACTTAATTAAATACGACCAACAAAAATATACAACTTTCCATTAACTATTTACCATTGTATTTGCCTTTTGTTCAAGAATTGCTAATCATATCAAAATTTCTCTGCTCACTTTCATTGTTAATTTTAAAATATAGAATGAATACCAATATCCCTAACTCCTGTATCTGTACCAAAACATTTTTGGACAAGGTCATTGGTTGCTAACTACTTTTTTTTTTCATCTCCAAATATGTATAACTTTTTTTCTGAGTATATTTGAGGAATTGAACTGCAAATTCCACTAAGAACATGCTTTTCATATAAATTATTCTGATGAATCCAACAACTGCTCTCTATCTGCCCTGTGACCACCGGCTGCAGCCATCCTCATCTCCTGCCTGGAAAACTGCAAAATCCTTTTTTTAAATCTGAGGTTCTACTTTAGTCCATTATCAACCATTGGTAGCTTAAAGACAAGTACTGTCCAGACAAAATACATTAAAACAGCTCACATCCTTGCTTGGACATTTCAATGGTTTCTTTTTGCCCTTAGATGAAATTCCAAACCACTTTTTTAGAGGATACATTGTGAGTCGTCACCTGTTAAAACTCTAGCATCAGTGTGTAGCATCTCTTCATTTTATTTATTTATTTTTATTATTAGAGACCTGAAATACTTACATTGTTGTTAATTTAACTCAAGCACATTCAGGCCCTGGGTGTTTGAACACTTTCTTTTCTTGGCATGCTGTTTCTCTCTATCTTACTCATAACATTTGATCATCTCGTCACAGAGGCATTGCTGCAACCTCTATACAGTACAGAACTATGACATCCCCAGTCACTCTCAGCTCACACTGCCTAACTTCCTTAGAAACGGGGCATGAAAGCTCCATGGAGTCAGTCAGGAGTCCTGCTTTTGTCTTGTTTTATTTTTCCTCTTGAAATATTCCAGGAAGGCCACTCATGAGAAATCCACGTTAAATGAACATTTACACATACTCTCTGTATTAGTGAAGACAACATTAGATTCTGTTAAAAATAACCCCCCAAATTTCAATGGCTTAAGGGTTTATTCTTTCTGTGACTGGCTTATTTCACTTAGCATAATTTTCTCAAAGTTCTTCCAGTGGTTGCATACAGCAGATTTTCTTCTTTTTAAACGCTGAATAATATTCTGTTTTATGTGCATATTGCATTTTCTTTATCCACTCTCACAGCACCGTACACTTAAAAATGTAAGATACTAGGTCTCATGTTGTTTTCTTAGCACAATTTTAAAAACAAAATTTTATTCCTCACCCACCTAATTATGCAGTGTTTGTAATCAATAGGTTGATTTCTTTTACACATTGACTGCTCTTTCTTTTTGTAGCTTAGCCATTAGGTGATTCTGCTGCCCAGTGGAAACAAGAATCTCTGTAGAAACAGACTGTTTTTAGCACAAACTCTCTCACCTTAGGGTTTTTTTTTGTTGTTGTTGTTTAGCTTAAGCATAATACTGATTTTATTTTTTAAACAATACTATCTTACAAATCTTTGTGTAGCAAAAGTCTTTTTGGCTCTATCGCTCTCAGTTTTTGTCACAATAACAAAAGATTTCATTCTTATGTAATCTCACAGAGATAAAAAGTATTAATTCATTGCAGTAAGTTTCCCAGTGGTCTGTCTTTTCTTCAGTGATTTTATCCAACAAAGGAAACAAAAGTTTGAGATTTATTATATGCCCAAATCTGTAGAGTTCAATGGTCAAAAGAAAGTACAGATAATTTTGGAAACCATAACGGAATGTGTCTCTATTTTGCACATTCCACTTTTCAAAGGGCCTTTTATTCTTATAGTACATGTTGTGAGATAAACATATAATGCCAATCGTTGTTCTAATAATCGGAAGAATATCTGATGCATAGTAGGTACTTATACTTGTGAGGTCTTACGCCAATAGCATAAGGTACTATTGAGCAGTCCACTCCCAGCTTTACATTAGAAAAGATCTGTAAATCAGGTAATAATCATTTTTGCTGATAATTGTTCAACATGAGAATAAAAACAGAAATTAAAGTAAAAGTAAACAATTATAAAGGAAGACAGTATCCTTCTCATTTTCTCACCGGATATCTGTATGTTTCTACTGTGGAAGGAGGTGCATCAGACATTTTAAGCATGGAACTAACTCCATTCATTCTGCTTCTCTGCTAATCTAACTAGTGATTCTATTCAGTTTTTCATACAAATGGCAACCTTCATTGATTGGTGGCCCTGATAGCCACCAGTCATCAGAACTACTGAAGTTCTCGTTATAGAAATATATATTTTTGATTTATTAATTACATATATTGTTGCTTTAGGTATATTTTGTTCTCTCTCTCTGTGTGTGTGTGTGCGCGCGCGCGCGCATAGGACGCACTCAATAGCAGCTCATCTCAGGAATAGTGAAAAAATTGAGATTCTGAACCTATAAAATACAAGATTGTACCACATTGATGTTTCTCTTCTCTTTTTGCCTACCAACCAACACCTGTGTTCTTTGGGAAACACCAGGTCTTGCTCTTTTTTATTTTGTAAAACTTTAGATTAAGGAAATAATAATACTCTCATTTTGATAAGAAAAAAAGATTATAGTTCAATACCAGGATTTTAAAGGCAGTCTTATCACATGGTTTCTTCTGTGTAATGGATAAGGCAAGATGATCTACTAAGAGTGAGTAGGTTTAAATATTTATGGATAATAGATTCTATTTGAGTAATTGCTGTGAAAAAGGTGAAAAGTAATTCCCAGGAAGTAGATCAAAACAAGGGGAAAACAGAAAGAATTGGACAGCAGGTTTTAGCAACTATTACACTTGGTGACTGTAAGAGCACAGTAGTTCATTCATTTTCTAAAACACTTTTCCCGTAACATGCTTCTTTCTTCAGAAAAGTTCAGAGATAGCTGATGATCAGGCACAGAGTGACATTGTTTTGTAAAAGACCAATCTGAGGGCAGTGAATTATGGAGTCAAAAAACACCAGAAAATGATAAATGAGGAGAAATACAAGGAGGTAAGGTCTATAGGAACCATTCTGTTACCATCACCTCACACAGTATGTGATATGTTTTCAGTACCTAATTAATGAAACCTTAAACTATATAAAGTTATAATTCAATATTTCCATGTTTAGAAATTTATACTATAAAAATGCTTACATAATTATACAAATATATAACTACAGAAATATAAGTAAAAACATTATTTGTAACAGTAAAATGCCAAAAATAAATATACATCATAATGTGGAATATTATTATGTAGACATTAAAGTGAATATGAATCTACAGGTTAAAGAAAATTTTGATTTTTTTCCTAGACCATCACGAAGACTAGTTTACACAATTATACAAAAGAACTAAGACAAAAGAAATGGCTGAATATGGAATTGGTTATTTTGATGCCTACCTCCAAAAATTTTTGAAAACGATAAACTTATTTTCTTCTCTTTTCACTCCCTAGAAAGTGGTGAAAATTTTTGTAATAAAGAAAAATTTGTTCATTTTGTTATTAAAAATATTTCACTGCCAACCTCAGTAAGAGTTTATGAATAGAAAAAAGGAAAACAGCACTTTAAATTTAATGAAATAGGAAAAAATAGTACATAATTATTTCTTTAGCTCCTTTTAAATAACTCTAAATGAATTCTTTGAGTAGTGTGGAAAAGGTAAAATCTATTCTTACACTTTGTAATTTATATATCCTTTTGAAAATCTTCTTGAATGGTTCCGCTCAAGTATGTTTCATTGGCAGTGAAAATTATCTGATTATATATGGATACCCTTGAATTAAGTAAGCAGCCTTTGTAACAAATCAGAAAGTTGCATTTTAATTTGCAGTTTCTTCTTGATCTACTGCTAATGAAAGTTTCACTGAGTTATCTGCTTAAAGGTGAAAATGCTAATTAGGAGTTTCTCATCAGTGATAATTCAGATATGTGGAAAAATGATGACATTAGGTCTTTGTCTTCTTGACTTAACTTATTTTGTACTTGGTCTTCTCAAAATTCTGATGAAAATGAAGACAGTTTATAATTAATACTTTCTGTTTCATGCAATAGACATTCTCCTTTAAAGGAACACATAAAGAGTTTCCCCTTTTCCAATGTAACTTCATAGTATACACTTTAGTAAGCTAAATCTTGCAGACCACTTTTTAAACTACAAATATAATGCTACACTTTAGGTAGCATCTATGACAGTTACTCCTTTCAAAAATATATGTTAAATTTTAGAATTATTAATCAACCAGTTTGACATTTCTAGATCTAGGGAGAATAAATCATTTCACCTTTACTATTCTATCATATGTGATATATAATTTCAAAGTTCACAGCATATACTAGTCTGTGTGTTAGATAACTCATGGGACATGGAAATCTATCCAAGCAAGAAACCATCCCTCTATATACAAATAATAGCTATGGCTTACAAAATGAGGATACATTTTAAAAGGCCAGGTCATCTGATTTAAGCCATAAACATGTAAGCATACTTACCAATAGTAAAGACTGTGTGTGCACGTGTGTGGTGTGCCTGATTGCTTGTGTGTGTTATCAAATTTATATTGTCTTACAGTAACACTATAACCAAAAACACTTATACCACGACATGGTCATGGTGGTAAAGTGACGGCATATTCCAAAGGCATAATTTTAAAAGGTCTAACAGAGAACCAGTTGCAAAGTGTTTGACAAAGACTTAATGACTATCAATAAAGTATAGTGAATATTGTTGCCAGTTGTAACCCTGAAAACTAATACCCCAGTAAGAGTTGTAATAGTGGAAGAAAGCTGTAAAATAGGGGCTGTGTCTTTGGGATTGAAACAGCCACTGGCAAAACCACAGCCTGAAGAAGAATGGCCAAAATACTTCATACTTTCTTACCTTCTGCCATCTAATCATCTGTTGTTAAACCCACTGGGCAAAGACAACTAAAATCCAGAGAGGAAGGAAATCCTTGATGCAGTTCATAGAGGTCAATAGTAGAGAAGGGAAAAAATGGAACTGGAGAGGAAAATGGAAAACATCTCATGTGTACTTTCAGCATATGTTGTGCTCACAGATTAGAAGAATCAACAAATAAAGATGTCAGGGTTTTTTTTTTTTATGTACATATAGATTAAGCACAAACCAATACAATCTCCAGGGAAAATGTTTATTGGAAACTACAACCTGAATTCTAAAATATAGAAGACAAGGTGAACTGGAATAGCTCAATGTTCCAATCAATTTCTCTGAAAAAGAAGAAGAAAGTTAAAGCATCCACACTACCTGATATCAATACTCACACATGAAACTACAAAAATCAAGATAGCATGGTATAGACAAAAGGACAATGAAACAGAATAGAGTATAGAAATAGACCCACATGCGTAAGTCCTTGGTAAGAGGTTACAGAGTCCTTTTGGCACTAAAATAAATTATTGTGAAATAGTACACAACTGATCAAAACTAAACAAATATTCTGTAGGTTTTCATTATATTAAGTCTTAAAATAACATATTTAATTGAAAACACAGCTTCTAACGAGACAAGAATATCTCTAGTTTTTCCAATCATTACATCTATCTATGGATGAATGTTATTTCTTTTCAGAATGAGATGAAATTTCAGTATTAATTCTACTTCTCCCCATCCTTTTTAAAAACAACTCTAATCACTTAATAAGTTGCTTTCATAAATAAGTAGAAAGAAATGGAACAGGCTTTTCATAGCAGTATAACATGTTTCTTTTACGTTTTCCTAAATTATGTCCAAAACTTAATATAATTTAATATAAAAATATTTATTAGTAAATAATTAGATTAAGATTGTTTTTTCAATTTTACTAAAATTATGACTTAGAAATAGCTTATATTGAAAAGGGATTTGATTAGTTCGATTCTGCCTTAGAAATATATCATTGACAGGAATTACCACATTTTTTAGGATTTTACACTATAGGGCAGAATAACATCATAAATATGGGTAAAATATGTCATTCACTTGAAAATCAGAACAAAAGTCCTCCTTTGTAAAGGATGCCTGAGGAAGGGATACTGGCACAGCTACTAAGCTATGGACCTTTTCTGATGCACATCAACTTTAGAAAATTGGACATTTAAATGTCCCAGTTTAAGACTATTGTTCTAAAGTAGAGTAGAGGGAAAACTCTGTGTCTACTCAGCATATAATGCTTTGATTTCCCCTGATTATAAAATATCCTGAGAGAACCCGTTCATCAGTCACACATCTGCTGAAGCTCTTAAGCGTCGTTAGTCCTTTAGGACACTCAAGTTTATAATTAAAAATGAATTATGAAATCAGGATAATTACAAAAGCATACCTTTAACAACGTATTACAATTAATTCCAAAAAGAAAAAAAATCTACTTCAATTTGTCAAGAACCAATTGATGTTAAATGCAGCATTTCTTCTAACGTTGTAACTTGAATTTGAGAATACAAAAGAATAAGGACAATGAAAACATATTTTTGTCTTTCCTTCATTACTCCTCTCTTTTTTACCAAATGAAGAAAATAAATATATGAGAATGATATATACATTCACACATACACACAAATGCACACATATATATATTTTTTTGTACTTAAAAACCCACAAAGAAGCACACAAACACAAATTTACATATGATGAAAGTCAGTTTAATTAGCCCCAAAGGAACGTTATTGTAGAAAGGAATGAAGAAGAAAAGTCATCTAGATTGAGGTGATATTTCTACCAGAGGGACTTACACCTGTCTCTGCTTCTTTCCTCGCTCAGTACTGCATATGTGAGATCATAGAAATAAAGGTGTCAGCATTTTGCTTTTACTTTTTACCGTTACTATTGTTATTTTACGGTTTTCTTTTTCTTTTTTCTTTAAACATTTGTTTATCTGTGATTATCAGTTTGGGAAACCTTCTAATTTTCTTGATTATATCTTCCCTAATGGATTCAGTGACCTAGTCCAGGGTCCTCAATGATGTCCAGGAGGGTTTTACCAGCAGCAGACCTGAGACATAGATTCCAGTGAAAGTTACAGATTAAGAAAGTATGCCCTGAAGAAAGCATTAAATGTATCAAAAAAAAAAAAAAAAGGAAAATAGTAAGACCAAGCTAGAGTGGAAATTTTCTATGAAGGATCGCACACTCACTCTGATCTTGCTGGACGATCTAGAGTCCAGATTATACCCAATTGTCTCTTCTTGAGTCAAAGAAGTTGGATTTTATAATCCCACACTAATTAGTGATTGGTTATAAGCTGTGAAGGTTGGGGTTTTCTAAAACTAGCTAATGCATGCAACTATGGAGACAGTTCCAGTGCCAAGGGCCAAATCTCTAAGAGTCATAGGTGCCACCTCTGAGCAGCAAAATGAACAAGACCTGGGGGATGAGTACAGAGAGTCGGTAAAGAGATCTGAATTAGCCAGGCGCGGATGCGGGCGCCTGTAGTCCCAGCTTCTCGGGAGGCTGAGGCAGGAGAATTGCTTGAACCCGGGAGGCGGAGGTTGCCGTGAGCCGAGATTGCGCCACTTGCACCCCAGCCTGGGCGACAGAGACAGACTCGGTCTCAAAAAAAAAAAAAAAAAAAAAAAAAGATCTGAAGGGATTTGAGTGACTTACAGTAGTGTTAGCTCCAGGGCCTGATACGACTGATGTACTCTTTGTACCTATCAAGTGGTTCCATTTCATAAATAAAGGGGGAAAAACTTCTTGGGATAGTTGCCAAATAAACATTCTAGATAACCGAATGTTCTAGTTAGTTATTCATATTTCAAAGGTCTTAAAATAAACTGACACTGTAAAATACTGGGAAGTGCCACAGCACTATTATGCTTAAAATTATTATAATATTATTGCTATAGTGTAAGAAAATAGTTTTCCTATATTTAAAACTGTGAAAAATCAGATGAATCTTAACCGTATCAGCATAACCCAGCAAAAGACAGGCACAGTGGCAAGCACCTGTAGTCCCAGCTACTCTGGAGGCTGAGGTGGGATGATTGTGTGAGCCCAGAAGTTTGAGACCAGCTTGGACAACATAGCAAGACTCCATCTCAAAAGGAAAAAAAAAAAACAAACAAAAAACATACACACGCAATTATATCAGCATATTTTTGGGATCACTTTACTAGCATGTATGATAATACGGTATCAGAGGAATACCACTCTACGTTGTGTGATTTCCTGTGTTCAAAAGAAGAATGTAGTAACAGAATTACTTATTGACATCAAGTTACTTATTGATATCAAGATGTCAATGAACAAAAGAGGAAAAAAAGTTTAAGCAATGGTCTCATCTGAGAGTCATGAAAATAGCATAACAGGTGAAAGTTACGAATTGGAGTTAGATCGTGTGGTTCCAAATCTTGTGCTGCCACTTACTAGCTATCTGTGTGACCCTAAACAAGCTAATTCACCTCTAGATGCTTCCATCTTGTCATCTCTAATTTTGGGATAAACCCTAACTCTTAAATATAGTTGTTATGAATGCTAAATAATTTAATATAGGTATAGTGATCAGAAAAGAGTCTACCAGATAGGACAATTTTTAGCTCTTATTATTTTTACTCTTAAAAGAAAAGTTTCTAGGCAAAAAACTAAAATTCAAAATGATTTATTCTCATAGCAAAAGTCAGCAAACTTTTCCTCTAAAAGGCCAAACCATAAATAAATGTTGATTTTGCTGGCCATATGGGCTTTGTCACAATTATTCGACTTTGGTTTTGTAGCTTCTAAACACTCAAAAATAATATATAAATGAATGGGTGTAGCTGTGTCTCTAAAACAAGCATCATATCCAAAACAAGCAGCAGACTGGAATCAGCCCAAGAGTTGCAGTTCCTTAAATCCCGTCATAAAGTAACAACTTCCAAATTTTTTTTTAACCAAAAATAAAGTTAAAGAGATTCTGTCTCATTTTATAAATATCATAAATATTTTGTGAATATACCAAAGACAATATACTTGATGAATGTCAACCTGAACAATTTATTAATTGTAGTCAAGGGAGATCAATTTGAGATTTGATTCAGGGGAGAAAATGAAATGCAAAACTCAAAGAGAACATACTGGCCCTGGTTCAGGAACAGCAAAGATATAAAATATCTGGGACACCAAACACTGAATATTTTTATTAATATGGCACTTGGCCCATAGGCAATATGCCAAGAGAAGCCAACAATAAAATAATCTTTTCCCAATTACAAGATTGAATTGACATTACACTACTTGGTTTAATTGAAAGTCCAATACAATGAGGAATGCTATCTTCTTGGATGTTATTATTGCAATAGCTAAATGACCCAATCTCAAAGATTTCTAAAATAGCAGAGGATAAAACTTTAAACAGCCTAAAGATGTTAAAAGAAAAAGTTAAAAAAAAACCAAAACCATATCAGACTTTATATAGAGTATATTTGCTACGCGTATCGTTTGAAACACCAAACAGAAATAAGACTTTTTAAAGACTTTTTTTCTGAAATGATTTAAAATCTATCTACTAAAATATATGCTTACAACTATACTCATATAGTTTATTTTTCACAGCACTCATTAAACAGACACAAATGCATACACACATACATGTAAACACAGATGACCAAAGAGATTAAGCACTGGAGAGAGAGAGATATATATATATATGAGATACATACAATGAAACCCACAGGACACAAATTTAGCTCTAATAACAATTTTATCTTTCATTCACTATGGAATATGAAGTGTCTTATCCAAAAGTGACAAATGAAAAGTCATTTTACAATTGTTTTTATTATTTGGTTGCTGTTGTCATTGTTACTGTTTTTGAGGCAAAGCTTTGCTCTTGTTGCCCGGGCTGGGGTGCAGTGGTGCGATCTTGGTTCACTGCAATCTCCACCTCCCGGGTTCAAGCAATTCTTCTGCCTTAGCCTCCTGAGTAGCTGGGATTACAATCGTCCGCCAGCATGACCAGCTAATTTTTTGTATTTTGAATAGAGACCGGGTTTCACTGTGTTGGCCAGGCTGGTCTCGAATTCCTGACCTCAGGTGATCCACCTGCCTTGGCCTCCCAAACTGCTGGAATTACAGGCATGAGCCACTGCACCCGGCCTATGATGTGTTTTAGTATTCTGAACATTTTCTATTTATCAAAATAAGCATTTTAATTAGAATAATTTTTTATGATTAGTTACTATGTTGGTTGTTATATTTTTTATTACAATTTTTCATTTTGCTCTTCCTGCTTCTTTTTTGATAGATAACACAATCTATTTTCACCCATTTTATGTCTTAGTAAGAATGGTAAGTGAAAAATTACAAGGAGTTTTTGTATTTAAATTAATGCATCTATAATTTTGTAGAAGTCAGTCTGTTCACATTTATTGTAATAACTGATACATGATTTATTTTTCAATTTTTTTCTGTTATTTTTTTCATTTTTCTTTTTCTAATTATTTTCTGGAAGCATCATGGTGCTATTAAATCTCTTTTCTTCTTTTTTATGCATATTTATGGAGATTTTGTTTAATTATTATTCTGTTAAAGTTTACTTTTGCTTTCCTGGTATTCATATTCAAATCTATTTTCTCAACTATTATGTAAAGACAAGGTAATTATTTCCCTCTCAAAGGCACTCTTCTTCTAATGCTTTCTTTAAAATAATTTCACTTCCACACATCTCTCCTACCCTCATGAGATTATACCTTTTCTCAATCCTTAATATTAGGCCATATTGTAATAATTAGCATTTTGAGTCCTTGTTTATTACAAAGTTTTACTTTGAAACATGTCTCTTGTTGCATTTTTTTAAAGGATTCATGCTAATTTTTGGAAGTCTGTTATTTTATATATAGATCTATTATACATATATAGCAAGGTCTGTGTTCATTATTTTCTTCTCTTTTAATTTTTCCTGTTTTGAATCTACAGTTCCTATTCACTTGCCATTTACTATGGGTTTTTTCTTAAGCATTCCCTAGTTCAGAGGTTGCAATTAATCCTTGTGGTTGTCTTTCTCTTTTATTTTATTTTATTTTATTTTATTTTATTTTATTTTGAGACGGAGTCCCACTCTGTAGTCCAGACTGGAGTGCAGCGGCACAATCTCAGCTCACTGCAATCTCTGCCTCCCGGGTTCCAGTCACTTTCCTGCCTCAGCCGCCCAAGTATCTGGGATAACAGGTGCCTGCCACTATGCCCGGCTAATTTTTGTGTTTTTAGTAGAGACATGGTTTCACCATGCTGGCCAGGCTGGCATTGAACCCCTGACCTCAGGTGATCCGCCTGCCTCGGCCTCCCAAAGTGCTGGGATTACAGGTGTGAGTCACCACACTCGGCCTGTTTCTCTTACTTTAAAGATGACTAATTATTTAGTTTTTAAGAGATTCTTGGGTTGTACTCCTTTGCATGTAAACTAATATGTAATATGTAAATTATTATTTTAGCATATTCTGACTTTCAAATATGCAATTGAATATTTAATGTAAATCTGAATACATCTTTATTATTCTCATTGCCTATTTTTCTGTATGAAAGCTGTCATGCGCGTCTGTGTAAAGAGACCACCAAACAGGCTTTGTGTGAGCAGTAAAGCTTTTAATCACCCGGGTGCAGGCGGGCTGAGTCCGAAAAGAGAGTCAGTGAAGGGTGATAGGAGTGGGGCAGTTTTATAGGCTTTGGGTAGGTAAAGGAAAATTACAGTCAAAGGGGGGTTGTTCTCTGGCGGGCAGGGATGGGGGTCACAAGGTGCTCAGTGGGGAAGCTTTTGAGTCAGGATGAGCCAGGAAAAGGAATTTCACAAGGTAATGTCATCAGTTAAGGCAGGAACAGATCATTTTCACTTTTTTTGTGGTGGAATGTCATCAGTTAAGGCAGGAACCGGCCATCTGGATGTGTACCTGCAGGTCACGGGGGATGTGATAGCTTAACTTTGGTTCAGAGGCCTGACAAAAGCTTATGTGTTTTTCTCTTTATCTTTGCAGTTTGGTTCTTTACCAGGGCTTGCTTCTTCTGTTACTGGTTGGGTTTTGTCCAGTTTAAGTTTTCTTTCCCCCTGGACCTTACACTTTCTGCATATTAGGGATTATTGCCATATTATTGAATACCCTTATTGTTTTCCTCCTGATTTCAATTTCTTCCAAACTTTGTTTCTTAAGGGTTTTTTGAAATTTTTTTGCATATAATCTATTTTAAAATAAACTTATTATTATTTTTTTTTTTAGATAACTGTAAATTCACATGAAGTTGTAAGAAATGCAGAGATCTCAGGTACACTTTTCCTCCAATGGTAATAACATTTTACACATTATAGTATTATATCCCAACTAGGATAGTAGTATTAATAAATTACACTGATTTTGTTTGGATTTCCTGGTTTTACATGTATTTATATGCACCTGTATGTGTGTGTGTGTGTGTGTGTGTGTGCATTTGTGCATGTTTAGTTTACTGGAATTTCTATCACATGCATAGGTTTGTATAGCCAAGACAACAGTCATGATCCCTCCTTCAACGTATAACTTACCCAACTTCTCTGCAGCCTTGACAGCATCTGGTTTTGTCACTATATTTTCTGTTCTCCAATCTACAACATGTGTAGTGATCTTTCGTTGTGGTTTTAATCTGAATTTCTTTAAGGGCTAATGATGAAGATTTTTCAAGAGCTTATTTGCCCTGTGTATGTACTCTTTGGTGAGAGGTCTGTTCATATCTTGTGTCTATTTTCTAATTGAATTGTAAGTTTTTTTTCATTGTTTCTGTTTTTATTTTACATGGTTGAGTTTTTAGAGTAACTTACATAATCCAGATACTAACTTTTAGGTGCATACATTGTTTGAAAATATTTTCTCTCAGGCTGTAGCATATCTTTCCATCCTCTTCACATGGTTTTCACAGTTTCACAGTGGAGATTTTTGTTTTGGTTTAGTTTGATGGGATCCAATTTAGCATCCTTTTCTTTTTTTGAATTATGCTTTAAGATCAAATCAGAAAAAATCTTTGCCTCACCGAGACTCTGAAGATTTTCTCCTATGTTTTTTCTAAAATGTTTGTTTTACTATTTGGTCTGTGATGGATTTTGAGTAAATTTTTTTTATTAGGTGTTGGGCTCATATTGGGGTTATTATTATTTTTTTAAGTGTTGTGTTTTATCTGGACCATTTGTTGAAAAGTCAATCTTTTCTAATTAAATTGCATTTAAACTATTTTCACAAGTTAGTTGGGCGTATGTATGTGAGTCTGTTTCTCAGTTCTCCATTCTGTTTCATTGATCTGCATGCCTGTTCTTCTGCTGATGATACCGCAGCGTTTTGAGTCCTATAGATACAGAGTAAGTCTTACTAGCAGATACAATAATCTATCCTACTTCATTCTTCTTCCTCAAGATTGTTTTAGGCTCTCTTGGGCCTGACCCTTCCATATAAATTTTAAAATAAGGTTGTCTATGTCTACAAAAAAAATGGAAAATAATTGCATTGCATCTACAGATTAATTTGGAAAAACTGATATCCTCACAAAAGATAAACATAGAATGCCTCTCCATTCACCTAGGTCTTTATTTATTTATTTACTCAGCATTTTGTAATTTTCAGTATACAATTTTGTACGTATTTTGCTAAGTACAAAAGGAAGAATTTCATTTTCTCTTTTTTTTTTCTAATCCTTCTAATCAGTGGAAGCATTTCAGTTTCTTTGAAGCAATTTTAAATGTTTTTGAGTTCTAATTTTGGTTTTCCACATGTTTACTGTAAATGTATCATCAGAATGTGACTTGGTTTCTGAATTGCTTTTGTATTCTCTTACCTTACTGAACTCAGTTGTTAGTTTTAGTATGTTTCTGGTGGCTTTTTCTTTCATGTTCTACATAGATTATCAGGTCATATGCAAATTGCTTGTTTGGTTCTTATTTTCCTATTGTCATGCTTTAATTTCTGCCTTATTGCAAGGGCTGGAGCTTTTATACTATATTGAATAACAGTAATAAGAGTGGAAACCCTTGATCTTACTGGTCAAGCAATCAGGCTGTCCCCATTAGGTATAATATTAGCTGTGGGTGTTAGTAGGTGCTTTTTGTCAAGCTGAGACAATTCTCCTTTATGCCTAATTTGCTAAGAACTTTTGTCATGAATAAAGCATCAATTTGTCATACACTTTTATACATCAATGGTATGATTATATAACTGTTTTAGAGTCCTTAATATTGCAGAATACAGTGCTTTATTTGAGAAAAGAAGGAAAGAGATCAAATTTAGTCATGATGAATACATTTTCATACAATTCTAGAATTTACTTGCTAGTATTTTGGTGAGGATCTTTGTATCAAGTTTTTGGTTTTTTTTCTTTTGTATTTTCTTTGCTTTTTGTGTAAGGGTAAAATAATTTTATGAAATGGTTATGTAAAATTTGTGTTAATTTTTCTTTACATGTGTGGTGGAATTCTCTAGTGAAACAATCTGTTCCTAAAGATTTCTTTTGATTATCTTTTTAATTGCAAATTTAATTTTTCAATGGTTATAAAATTATTTTGATTTTCTGTTTAATCGTGGTTGAATTTTGGTAGTTCATGACTTTTGACAAATTAGTGCCTTTCTTCTAGTTTGTCAAATTTATGAGCACAAAGTTGTGTGTAGCGCTATCTTATTATTATTTTGATGTCTACAGGATGTGTAGTAACATCTCCTATTTCACCTGTTTCATTTCTGACATTGGTGATTTGTGTCTTCTTTTTATTTATATCAGTATTGCTAGTGGTGTGTTAATTTTATTTATTTTCCAAAAAACAGATTTTTATTTAATGGATTTTGAGCCATCCTGATATTTCTCCACAGTAATTAAGTCAGATATAATTACTTATTTGTGAACCATTATTATTGGCATTGACATAATTTATGTACAACTTATAGGTATATAAAGATGCATAAAGAAAAAGGAAAGGCAAAAGCACTGATGATTGAGCCTATTTCAAAGTCTGTCAGAAATTTTTCCTATAGTTTCTTTCAGAAGCTTGCATCTGCCCCTGGCCCCCCCAAATCTCAAGTCCTCACATTTCAAAATCTCACATGCCTTCCCAACAATCCCCCAAAGTCTTAATTCATTTCAGCATTAACCCAAAAGTCCACAGTCCAGAGTCTCATCTGAAACAAAGTAGGTCACTTCTACCAATGAGCCCATAAAATCAAAAACAAAGCTAGTTACTTTCTAGATACAATGCAGATACAGGTATTGGGTAAATGCAGCAGTTCCAAATGGGAGAAATTGGCCAAAACAAAGGGGTTACTTATGAAAATTTCTGTAGCTGCCTTGAATTTCTCCCCAGAATATGGATTTTTCATTTCTATCACATAGTCAGGCTTATATTTTCCAAACTCTTATGCTCTGCTTCTCTTATAAAACAAAATGCCTTTAACAGTACGCAAAACACCTCTTGAATGCTTTGTCTCTTAGAAATTTCTTCTGCCAGATACCCTAAATCATCTTTCTCAAGTTCAAAGTTCAACAAATCTCTAGGACAGGGACAAAATGCCACCAGTCTCTTTGCTAAAACATAACAAGAGTCACCTTTACTCCAATTTCAAAGAAGTTCTTTGTCTCCATCTGAGCCCACCTCAGCCTGAACCTTACTGTCCATATTGCTATCAGCATTTTTGGCAAATCCACTCAACAAGTCTCCAGGAAGTTCCAAACTTTCCCATATTTTCCTTTCATTTTCTGAGCCCTCAAAACTGTTCCAGTTACCAAGTTCCAAAGTTGCTTCCACATTTTTGGGTATCTTTTCAGCAATGCCCCACTCTACTGGTACCAATCTACTGTATTAGTCCATTTTCACACTGCTGATAAACACATACCCGAGAGTGGGAAGAAAAAGAGGTTTAATTGGACTTACAGTTCCACATGGCTGGGGAAACCTCAGAATCATGGTGGGAGGCAAAATGCACTACTTACATGGTGGCAGCAAAAGAAAATGAGGAAGAAGCAAAATCATAAATCCCTGATAAACCCATCAGATCTCATCAGACGTGTTCAGTATCACAAGAGTAGCACAGAAAAGTCTGGAAAAACTAGCCACCATGATTTAATTACCTCCCCCTGGGTTCCTTTCACAACATGGTAGCTCTGGGAAATACAATTCAAATTGAGATTTGGGTGGTGACACAGTCAAACAATATCAGACTTTTGTTGTTATGCCCAGACCCTCTGTTCCCCAAAGAAGACCACCAGAGTCCAGAGTCAAAGCCAAGCGGCAAGGATCTTTATGACAAGTTCGAACCTGGTCCCTCCATTACACAGCATACAAGAGGGCCCCGAACAATGCGAGTGCTTGCTTTTTTATAGCCCGAAAGTTACAGGGGAACAAAGGAATTCTTTCGGTTCCCGCGCTTTCAGTAAAACCTTGAACGGCTGTCTCCTTATCGGAGACCTTCCAGGTGGTGTTTGTACTGGGCTCAGGAAGTTTGAGAGATATATGGCGATATGTGGTGGGATGGGAGGATGGGATGTGTTTGTACTGGGCTCAGGAAGTTTGAGAGATATATGGCGATATGTGGTGGGATGGGAGGATGGGATGTGTTTGTACTGGGCTTGTTTGTGTTGAGCCCGGGGCTGAGGA